>NC_092721.1:202349963-202649963 GCF_047496885.1 Scyliorhinus torazame | reverse complement strand
GGCGCGCTGAGGGAGCAGCTCGCTGAGGGAGCGGCGCTGAGGGAGCGGCGCGCTGAGGGAGCGGCGCGCTGAGGGAGCGGCGCGCTGAGGGAGCGGCTCGCTGAGGGAGCGGCGCTGAGGGAGCGGCTCGCTGAGGGAGCGGCGCGCTGAGGGAGTGGCGCTGAGGGAGCGGCGCTGAGAGAGCGGCGCGCTGAGGGAGTGGCGCTGAGGGAGCGGCGCTGAGGGAGTGGCGCTGAGGGAGTGGCGCTGAGGGAGCGGCGCTGAGAGAGCGGCGCGCTGAGGGAGTGGCGCTGAGGGAGCGGCGCTGAGGGAGTGGGGCGCTGAGGGAGCGGCGCTGAGGGAGCGGCGCTGAGAGTGCGGCGCTGAGGGAGCGGCGCTGAGGGAGCGGCGCTGAGGGAGTGGCGCGCTGAGGGAGCGGCGCTGAGGGAGCGGCGCTGAGGGAGTGGCGCTGAGGGAGCGGCGCTGAGGGAGTGGCGCTGAGGGAGTGGCGCTGAGGGAACGGCGCTGAGAGAGCGGCGCGCTGAGGGAGTGGCGCTGAGGGAGTGGCGCTGAGGGAGCGGCGCTGAGGGAGCGGCGCTGAGAGAGCGGCGCGCTGAGGGAGTGGCGCTGAGGGAGCGGCGCTGAGGGAGTGGCGCTGAGGGAGCGGCGCGCTGAGGGAGTGGCGCTGAGGGAGTGGCGCTGAGGGAGCGGCGCTGAGGGAGTGGCGCTGAGAGAGCGGCGCGCTGAGGGAGTGGCGCTGAGGGAGCGGCGCGCTGAGGGAGTGGCGCTGAGAGAGCGGCGCGCTGAGGGAGTGGCGCTGAGGGAGCGGCGCTGAGGGAGTGGCGCTGAGGGAGTGGCGCTGAGGGAGCGGCGCTGAGAGAGCGGCGCGCTGAGGGAGTGGCGCTGAGGGAGCGGCGCTGAGGGAGTGGCGCGCTGAGGGAGCGGCGCTGAGGGAGCGGCGCTGAGGGAGCGGCGCTGAGGGAGTGGCGCGCTGAGGGAGCGGCGCTGAGGGAGCGGCGCTGAGGGAGCGGCGCTGGGGGAGCGGCGCTGAGGGAGCGGCGCTGGGGGACCGGCGCGCTGAGGGAGTGGCGCTGAGGGAGCGGCGCTGAGGGAGCGGCGCTGAGGGAGCGGCGCTGAGAGAGCGGCGCTGAGGGAGCGGCGCTGAGGGAGCGGCGCTGAGGGAGCGGCGCTGAGGGAGCGGCGCTGAGAGAGCGGCGCGCTGAGGGAGTGGCGCGCTGAGGGAGTGGCGCGCTGAGGGAGCAGCGCGCTGAGGGAGTGGCGCTGAGGGAGCGGCGCTGAGGGAGTGGCGCGCTGAAGGAGTGGCGCGCTGAGGGGGTGGCGCTGAGGGGGTGGCGCTGAGGGAGTGGCGCTGAGGGAGTGGCGCTGAGGGAGTGGCGCTGAGGGAGTGGCGCTGAGGGAGTGGCGCTGAGGGAGCGGCGCGCTGAGGGAGCGGCGCTGAGGGAGCGGCGCTGAGGGAGCGGCGCTGGGAGAGCGGCGCGCTGAGGGAGCGGCGCGCTGAGGGAGCGGCGCGCTGAGGGAGCGGCGCGCTGAGGGAGCGGCTCGCTGAGGGAGTGGCGCTGAGGGAGCGGCGCTGAGGGAGCGGCGCTGAGGGAGCGGCGCTGAGGGAGTGGCGCGCTGAGGGAGTGGCGCGCTGAGGGAGTGGCGCGCTGAGGGAGCGGCGCTGAGGGAGCGGCGCTGGGAGAGCGGCGCGCTGAGGGAGCGGCACGCTGAGGGAGCGGCTCGCTGAGGGAGCGGCGCGCTGAGGGAGTGGCGCGCTGAGGGAGTGGCGCTGAGGGAGCGGCGCGCTGAGGGAGCGGCGCGCTGAGGGAGTGGCGCTGAGGGAGCGGCGCGCTGAGGGAGTGGCTCGCTGAGGGAGCGGCTCGCTGAGGGAGCGGCGCGCTGAGGGAGCGGCGCTGAGGGAGCGGCGCGCTGAGGGAGCGGCTCGCTGAGGGAGCGGCGCGCTGAGGGAGCGGCTCGCTGAGGGAGTGGCGCTGAGGGAGCGGCGCTGAGGGAGCGGCGCTGAGGGAGCGGCGCTGAGGGAGGGGCGCTGAGGGAGCGGCGCGCTGAGGGAGCGGCGCTGAGGGAGCGGCGCTGAGGGAGCGGCGCTGAGGGAGGGGCGCTGAGGGAGCGGCGCGCTGAGGGAGCGGCGCTGAGGGAGCGGCGCGCTGAGGGAGCAGCTCGCTGAGGGAGCGGCGCTGAGGGAGCGGCGCGCTGAGGGAGCGGCGCGCTGAGGGAGCGGCGCGCTGAGGGAGCGGCTCGCTGAGGGAGCGGCGCTGAGGGAGCGGCTCGCTGAGGGAGCGGCGCGCTGAGGGAGCGGCGCTGAGGGAGCGGCGCGCTGAGGGAGCGGCGCTGAGGGAGCGGCGCGCTGAGGGAGCGGCGCTGAGGGAGCGGCGCTGAGGGAGCGGCGCTGAGCGAGCGGCGCTGAGGGAGCGGCGCGCTGAGGGAGCGGCGCGCTGAGGGAGCGGCGCTGAGGGAGCGGCGCGCTGAGGGAGCGGCGCGCTGAGGGAGCGGCGCTGAGGGAGCGGCGCGCTGAGGGAGCGGCGCTGAGGGAGCGGCGCTGAGGGAGCGGCGCTGAGGGAGCGGCGCTGAGGGAGCGGCGCTGAGGGAGCGGCGCCTAGGGAGTGGCGCGCTGAGGGAGTGGCGCTGAGGGAGTGGCGCTGAGGGAGTGGCGCGCTGAGGGAGTGGCGCGCTGAGGGAGTGGCGCGCTGAGGGAGTGGCGCGCTGAGAGAGCGGCGCGCTGAGGGAGCGGCGCTGAGGGAGCGACGCTGAGGGAGCGGCGCGCTGAGGGAGTGGCGCTGAGGGAGCGGCGCTGAGGGAGCGGCGCTGAGGGAGTGGCGCTGAGGGAGCGGCGCTGAGGGAGCGCGCTGAGGGAGTGGCGCGCTGAGGGAGTGGCGCTGAGGGAGTGGCGCGCTGAGGGAGTGGCGCGCTGAGGGAGTGGCGCTGAGGGAGTGGCGCTGAGGGAGTGGCGCTGAGGGAGTGGCGCTGAGGGAGCGGCGCTGAGGGAGTGGCGCTGAGGGAGCGGCGCTGAGGGAGCGGCGCTGAGGGAGTGGCGCGCTGAGGGAGCGGCGCGCTGAGGGAGCGGCGCGCTGAGAGAGCGGCGCACTGAGGGAGCGGCGCGCTGAGGGAGCGGCGCGGTGAGGGAGCGACGCGCTGAGGGAGCGGCGCTGAGGGAGCGGCGCTGAGGGAGCGGCGCTGAGGGAGCGGCGCTGAGGGAGCGGCGCGCTGAGGGAGCGGCGCTGAGGGAGCGGCGCTGAGGGAGCGGCGCTGAGGGAGCGGCGCTGAGGGAGCGGCGCGCTGAGGGAGCGGCGCGCTGAGGGAGCGGCGCGCTGAGGGAGCGGCGCGCTGAGGGAGCGGCGCGCTGAGGGAGCGGCGCGCTGAGGGAGCGGCGCGCTTTGGGAGCGGCGCGCTGAGGGAGCGGCGCTGAGGGAGTGGCGCTGGGGGAGCGGCGCTGAGGGAGCGGCGCGCTGAGGGAGCGGCGCTGAGGGAGTGGCGCTGAGGGAGCGGCTCGCTGAGGGAGTGGCGCTGAGGGAGTGGCGCTGAGGGAGCGGCGCGCTGAGGGAGCGGCGCTGAGGGAGCGGCGCGCTGAGGGAGCGGCGCTGAGGGAGTGGCGCGCTGAGGGTGTGGCGCTGAGGGAGTGGCGCGCTGAGGGAGTGGCGCGCTGAGGGAGTGGCGCGCTGAGGGGGTGGCGCTGAGGGAGTGGCGCGCTGAGGGAGTGGCGCGCTGAGGGGGTGGCGCTGAGGGAGCGGCGCGCTGAGGGGGTGGCGCTGAGGGAGCGGCGCGCTGAGGGAGTGGAGCTGAGGGAGTGGCGCGCTGAGGGAGTGGCGCGCTGAGGGAGTGGCGCGCTGAGGGAGTGGCGCGCTGAGGGAGTGGCGCGCTGAGGGAGTGGCGCGCTGAGGGAGTGGCGCGCTGAGGGAGTGGCGCGCTGAGAGAGCGGCGCGCTGAGGGAGTGGCGCTGAGGGAGCGACGCTGAGGGAGCGGCGCTGAGCGAGTGGCGCGCTGAGGGAGTGGCGCGCTGAGGGAGTGGCGCGCTGAGGGAGTGGCGCGCTGAGGGGGTGGCGCTGAGGGAGCGGCGCTGAGGGAGCGGCGCGCTGAGGGAGTGGCGCTGAGGGAGTGGCGCGCTGAGGGAGTGGCGCGCTGAGGGAGTGGCGCGCTGAGGGAGTGGCGCGCTGAGGGAGTGGCGCGCTGAGAGAGTGGCGCGCTGAGGGAGCGGCGCTGAGGGAGTGGCGCTGAGGGAGTGGCGCGCTGAGGGAGTGGCGCGCTGAGGGAGCGGCGCTGAGGGAGCGACGCTGAGGGAGCGGCGCTGAGGGAGTGGCGCGCTGAGGGAGTGGCGCGCTGAGGGAGTGGCGCGCTGAGGGAGTGGCGCGCTGAGGGAGTGGCGCGCTGAGGGAGCGGCGCGCTGAGGGAGCGGCGCTGAGGGAGTGGCGCGCTGAGGGAGTGGCGCTGAGGGAGTGGCGCGCTGAGGGAGTGGCGCGCTGAGGGAGTGGCGCGCTGAGGGGGTGGCGCTGAGGGAGTGGCGCGCTGAGGGGCTGGCGCTGAGGGAGCGGCGCGCTGAGGGGGTGGCGCTGAGGGAGCGGCGCGCTGAGGGAGTGGCGCGCTGAGGGAGTGGCGCGCTGAGGGAGTGGCGCGCTGAGGGAGTGGCGCGCTGAGGGAGTGGCGCGCTGAGGGAGTGGCGCGCTGAGGGAGTGGCGCGCTGAGGGAGTGGCGCGCTGAGGGAGTGGCGCGCTGAGAGAGCGGCGCGCTGAGGGAGTGGCGCTGAGGGAGCGACGCTGAGGGAGTGGCGCTGAGCGAGTGGCGCGCTGAGGGAGTGGCGCGCTGAGGGAGTGGCGCGCTGAGGGAGTGGCGCGCTGAGGGAGTGGCGCGCTGAGGGAGTGGCGCGCTGAGGGGGTGGCGCTGAGGGAGCGGCGCGCTGAGGGGGTGGCGCTGAGGGAGCGGCGCGCTGAGGGAGTGGCGCTGAGGGAGTGGCGCTGAGGGAGTGGCGCGCTGAGGGAGTGGCGCGCTGAGGGAGTGGCGCGCTGAGGGAGTGGCGCGCTGAGGGAGTGGCGCGCTGAGGGAGTGGCGTGCTGAGAGAGCGGCGCGCTGAGGGGGTGGCGCTGAGGGAGTGGCGCGCTGAGGGAGTGGCGCGCTGAGGGGCTGGCGCTGAGGGAGCGGCGCGCTGAGGGGGTGGCGCTGAGGGAGCGGCGCGCTGAGGGAGTGGCGCTGAGGGAGTGGCGCTGAGGGAGTGGCGCGCTGAGGGAGTGGCGCGCTGAGGGAGTGGCGCGCTGAGGGAGTGGCGCGCTGAGGGAGTGGCGCGCTGAGGGAGTGGCGCGCTGAGAGAGCGGCGCGCTGAGGGAGTGGCGCTGAGGGAGCGACGCTGAGGGAGTGGCGCTGAGCGAGTGGCGCGCTGAGGGAGTGGCGCGCTGAGGGAGTGGCGCGCTGAGGGAGTGGCGCGCTGAGGGAGTGGCGCGCTGAGGGGGTGGCGCTGAGGGAGCGGCGCGCTGAGGGGGTGGCGCTGAGGGAGCGGCGCGCTGAGGGAGTGGCGCTGAGGGAGTGGCGCGCTGAGGGAGTGGCGCGCTGAGGGAGTGGCGCGCTGAGGGAGTGGCACGCTGAGGGAGTGGCGCGCTGAGGGAGTGGCGCGCTGAGGGAGTGGCGCGCTGAGGGAGTGGCGCGCTGAGGGAGTGGCGCGCTGAGGGAGTGGCGCGCTGAGGGAGTGGCGCGCTGAGGGAGTGGCGCGCTGAGGGAGTGGCGCGCTGAGGGAGTGGCGCGCTGAGGGAGTGGCGCGCTGAGGGAGTGGCGCGCTGAGGGAGTGGCGCGCTGAGAGAGCGGCGCGCTGAGGGAGCGGCGCTGAGGGAGCGACGCTGAGCGAGTGGCGCGCTGAGGGAGTGGCGCGCTGAGGGAGTGGCGCGCTGAGGGAGTGGCGCGCTGAGGGAGTGGCGCGCTGAGGGAGTGGCGCGCTGAGGGAGTGGCGCGCTGAGGGAGTGGCGCGCTGAGGGAGTGGCGCGCTGAGGGAGTGGCGCGCTGAGGGAGTGGCGCGCTGAGGGAGTGGCGCGCTGAGGAACGGCGAGCTGAGGGAGCGGCGCGCTGAGGGAGTGGCGCTGAGGGAGTGGCGCTGAGGGAGTGGCGCTGAGGGAGCGGCGCTGAGAGAGCGGCGCTGAGGGAGTGGCGCTGAGGGAGCGGCGCGCTGAGGGAGCGGCGCGCTGAGGGAGTGGCGCGCTGAGGGAGTGGCGCGCTGAGGGAGTGGCGCGCTGAGGAACGGCGAGCTGAGGGAGCGGCGAGCTGAGGGAGCGGTGCGCTGAGGGAGTGGCGCTGAGGGAGTGGCACTGAGGGAGCGGCGCGCTGAGGGAGCGGCGCGCTGAGGGAGTGGCGCTGAGGGAGCGGCGCTGAGGGAGTGGCGCTGGGGGAGCGGCGCGCTGAGGGAGCGGCGCGCTGAGGGAGCGCCGCTGGGGGAGCGGCGCTGAGGGAGCCGCGCTGGGGGAGCGGCGCTGGGGGAGCGGCGCTGGGGGAGCGGCGCTGAGGGAGCGGCGCTGGGGGAGCGGCGCGCTGAGGGAGCGGCGCTGGGGGAGCGGCGCTGGGGGAGCGGCGCTGGGGGAGCGGCGCGCTGAGGGTTACCCTGGCAATCCAAATGAATCGACAGAGTTCAGACCTTCTCTGACTTGGTCTAATCTCCACACTCTGCCTTTACAAAACAGCATTACAGGAATCGGGCAGCTGATGATTTTATTGTCTAGTTGCCTCCGTGAACTGTACATACGCAAACCCAAGCCCATCCGCATGCTCGGGGATGCCCTGCTCGGGGGCAGGACCTGGGGTTTTTGCTCATTCTGCCAATTTTGTCACGAAGGAAAGACTCTCCATTGTGGCAAAATAGCCAGGCCCTGGTGTGCATTCGGACGTTAGCCCAGGATGTCCCGGTGTGATCCCCTCAGTGACTACCTGTACCTTACCTAGGTTGTCTGAGTTGGAAGCGAAGCTGGCTGAGCTGGAGGTGGAGCGAGGGCAACTGCAGGTTCGAATCGATGAGTTGGAGCAGGCCAACAGTCAGGTGAAAGAGGAGTACGACAAACTTCAGCAGCTTTACCGCTCTCAGTGGGAGCAGCTACGGAAACAGGAGCTGAAGGGGTCGGACATGATCCGGAGCATGATCGACATTAAGGTTCAAGCGGCAGCAGACCTGAATTACTTGAACGAGAAGCCAAAGAGGTAACGTGATATAGCACTCACTCTGGCTGCAGGTCAGCAGATACCACTGATCACGTATAAATCCATTGACAGCTTTGAACACAGCACAGGGTTAGATACAGGGAAAGATCCCTCTACACTGACCCCATCAAACACTCCCAGGACAGGTACAGCACGGGGTTAGATACTGCGTAAAGCTCCCTCTACACTGTCCCCGTCAAACACAACCAGGACAGGTACAGCACGGGGTTAGATACAGAGTAAAGCTCCCTCTACACTGTCCCCGTCAAACACTCCCAGGACAGGTACAGCACGGGGTTAGATACAGGGTAAAGCTCCCTCTACACTGTCCCCATCAAACACTCCCAGGACAGGTACAGCACGGGTTAGATACAGAGTAAAGCTCCCTCTACACTGTCCCCATCAAACACTCCCAGGACAGGTACAGCACGGGGTTAGATACAGAGTAAAGCTCCCTCTACACTGTCCCCATCAAACATTCCCAGGACAGGTACAGCACGGGGTTAGATACAGAGTAAAGCTCCCTCTACACTGTCCCCATCAAACGCTCGCAGGACAGGTACAACACGGGGTTAGATACAGCGTAAAGCTCCCTCTACACTGTCCCCATCAAACACTCCCAGGATGGGTACAGCACGGGGTTAGATACAGAGTAAAGCTCCCTCTACACTGTCCCCATCAAACATTCCCAGGACAGGTACAGCACGGGGTTAGATACAGAGTAAAGCTCCCTTTATACTGTCCCCATCAAACATTCCCAGGACAGGTACAGCACGGGGTTAGATACAGAGTAAAGCTCCCTCTACACTGTCCCCATCAACATTCCCAGGACAGGTACAGCACGGGGTTAGATACAGAGTAAAGCTCCCTCTACACTGTCCCCATCAACATTTCCAGGACAGGTACAGCACGGGGTTAGATACAGAGTAAAGCTCCCTCTACACTGTCCCCATCAAACACTCACAGGACAGGTACAGCACGGGGTTAGATACAAAGTAAAGCTTCCTCTACACTGTCCCCATCAAACACTCACAGGACAGGTACAGCACAGGGTTAGATACAGAGTAAAGCTCCCTCTTCACTGCCCCATCAAACACTCCCAGGACAGGTACAACACAGGGTTAGATACAGCGTAAAGCTCCCTCTACACTGCCCCCATCAAACACTCCCAGGACAGGTACCGCACGGGGCTAGGTACAGAGTAAAGCTCCCTCTACACTGTCCCCATCAAACACTCCCAGGACAGGTACAGCACGGGGTTAGATACAGAGTAAAGCTCTCTCTACACTGTCCCCATCAAACACTCCCAGGACAGGTACAGCACGGGGTTAGATACAGAGTAAAGCTCCCTCTACCCTGTCACCATCAAACACTCCCAGGACAGGTACAGCACGGGGTTAGATACAGAGTAAAGCTCCCTCTACACTGTCCCCATCAAACACTCCCAGAACAGGTACAGCACGGGGTTAGATACAGAGTAAAGCTCCCTCTACACTGTCCCCATCAAACACTCCCAGGACAGGTACAGCACGGCGTATGATACAGAGTAAAGCTCCCTCTACACTGTCCCCATCAAACACTCCCAGGACAGGTACAGCACGGGGTTAGATACAGAGTAAAGCTCCCTCTACACTGTCCCCATCAAACATTCCCAGGACAGGTACAGCACGGGGTTAGATACAGAGTAAAGCTCCCTCTACACTGTCCCCATCAACATTCCCAGGACAGGTACAGCACGGGGTTAGATACAGAGTAAAGCTCCCTCTACACTGTCCCCATCAAACACTCCCAGGACAGGCACAGCACGGGGTTAGATACAGAGTAAAGCTCCCTCTACTCTGTCAACATCGACATTCCCAGGACAGGTACAGCACGGGGTTAGATACAGACTAAAGCTCCCTCTTCACTGTCCCCATCAAACACTCCCAGGACAGGTACTGCACGGGGTTAGATACAGAGTAAAGCTCCCTCTCCACTGTCCCCATCAAACACTCCCAGGACAGGTACAGCACGGGGTTAGATACAGACTAAAGCTCCCTCCACACTGTCCCCATCAAACACTCCCAGGACAGGTACAGCACGGGGTTAGATGCAGAGTAAAGCTCCCTCTACACTGTCCGCATCAAACACTCCCAGGACAGGTACAGCACGGGGTTAGATACAGAGTAAAGCTCCCTCTACACTGTCCGCATCAAACACTCCCAGGACAGGTACAGCATGGGGTTAGATACAGAGTAAAGCTTCCTCTACACTGTCCCCATCATACACACCCAGGACAGGTACAGCATGGGGTTAGATACAGAATAAAGCTCCCTCTACACTGTCCCCATCAAACACTCCCAGGACAGGTACAGTACGGGGTATGATACAGAGTAAAGCCCCCTCTACACTGTCCCCATCAAACACTCCCAGGACAGGTACAGCACGGGGTTAGATACAGAGTAAAGCTCCCTCTACACTGTCCCCATCAAACATTCCCAGGACAGGTACAGCACGGGGTTAGATACAGAGTAAAGCTCCCTCTACACTGTCCCCATCAACATTCCCAGGACAGGTACAGCACGGGGTTAGATACAGAGTAAAGCTCCCTCTACACTGTCCCCATCAAACACTCCCAGGACAGGTACAGCACGGGGTTAGATACAGAGTAAAGCTCCCTCTACTCTGTCAACATCAACATTCCCAGGACAGGTACAGCACGGGGTTAGATACAGAGTAAAGCTCCCTCTACACTGTCCCCATCAAACACTCCCAGGACAGGTACAGCACGGGGTTAGATACAGAGTAAAGCTCCCTCTGCACTGTCCCCATCAAACACTCCCAGGACAGGTACAGCACGGGGTTAGATACAGAGTAAAGCTCCCTCTCCACTGTCCCCATCAAACACTCCCAGGACAGGTACAGCACGGGGTTAGATACAGACTAAAGCTCCCTCTTCACTGTCCCCATCAAACACTCCCAGGACAGGTACTGCACGGGGTTAGATACAGAGTAAAGCTCCCTCTCCACTGTCCCCATCAAACACTCCCAGGACAGGTACAGCACGGGGTTAGATACAGACTAAAGCTCCCTCCACACTGTCCCCATCAAACACTCCCAGGACAGGTACAGCACGGGGTTAGATGCAGAGTAAAGCTCCCTCTGCACTGTCCGCATCAAACACTCCCAGGACAGGTACAGCACGGGGTTAGATACAGAGTAAAGCTCCCTCTACACTGTCCGCATCAAACACTCCCAGGACAGGTACAGCATGGGGTTAGATACAGAGTAAAGCTTCCTCTACACTGTCCCCATCATACACACCCAGGACAGGTACAGCATGGGGTTAGATACAGAATAAAGCTCCCTCTACACTGTCCCCATCAAACACTCCCAGGACAGGTACAGCACGGGGTTAGATACAGAGTAAAGCTCCCTCTACTCTGTCAACATCAACATTCCCAGGACAGGTACAGCACGGGGTTAGATACAGAGTAAAGCTCCCTCTACACTGTCCCCATCAAACACTCCCAGGACAGGTACAGCACGGGGTTAGATACAGAGTAAAGCTCCCTCTACACTGTCCCCATCAAACACTCCCAGGACAGGCACAGCACGGGGTTAGATACAGAGTAAAGCTCCCTCTACTCTGTCAACATCAACATTCCCAAGACAGGTACAGCACGGGGTTAGATACAGAGTAAAGCTCCCTCTACACTGTCCCCATCAAACACTCCCAGGACAGGTACAGCACGGGGTTAGATAAAGAGTAAAGCTCCCTCTGCACTGTCCCCATCAAACACTCCCAGGACAGGTACAGCACGGGGTTAGATACAGAGTAAAGCTCCCTCTCCACTGTCCCCATCAAACACTCCCAGGACAGGTACAGCACGGGGATAGATACAGACTAAAGCTCCCTCTTCACTGTCCCCATCAAACACTCCCAGGACAGGTACTGCACGGGGTTAGATACAGAGTAAAGCTCCCTCTCCACTGTCCCCATCAAACACTCCCAGGACAGGTACAGCACGGGGTTACATACAGAGTAAAGCTCCCTCTACACTGTCCCCATCAAACACTCCCAGGACAGGTACAGCACGGGGTTAGATACAGAGTAAAGCTCCCTCTCCACTGTACCCATCAAACACTCCCAGGACAGGTACAGCACGGGGTTAGATACAGAGTAAAGCTCCCTCTACACTGTCCGCATCAAACACTCCCAGGACAGGTACAGCATGGGGTTAGATACAGAGTAAAGCTTCCTCTACACTGTCCCCATCATACACACCCAGGACAGGTACAGCATGGGGTTAGATACAGAATAAAGCTCCCTCTACACTGTCCCCATCAAACACTCCCAGGACAGGTACAGCACGGGGTTAGATACAGAGTAAAGCTCCCTCTACTCTGTCAACATCAACATTCCCAGGACAGGTACAGCACGGGGTTAGATACAGAGTAAAGCTCCCTCTACGCTGTCCCCATCAAACACTCCCAGGACAGGTACAGCACGGGGTTAGATACAGAGTAAAGCTCCCTCTACACTGTCCCCATCAAACACTCCCAGGACAGGCACAGCACGGGGTTAGATACAGAGTAAAGCTCCCTCTACTCTGTCAACATCAACATTCCCAAAACAGGTACAGCACGGGGTTAGATACAGAGTAAAGCTCCCTCTACACTGTCCCCATCAAACACTCCCAGGACAGGTACAGCACGGGGTTAGATAAAGAGTAAAGCTCCCTCTGCACTGTCCCCATCAAACACTCCCAGGACAGGTACAGCACGGGGTTAGATACAGAGTAAAGCTCCCTCTCCACTGTCCCCATCAAACACTCCCAGGACAGGTACAGCACGGGGTTAGATACAGACTAAAGCTCCCTCTTCACTGTCCCCATCAAACACTCCCAGGACAGGTACTGCACGGGGTTAGATACAGAGTAAAGCTCCCTCTCCACTGTCCCCATCAAACACTCCCAGGACAGGTACAGCACGGGGTTACATACAGAGTAAAGCTCCCTCTACACTGTCCCCATCAAACACTCCCAGGACAGGTACAGCACGGGGTTAGATACAGAGTAAAGCTCCCTCTCCACTGTACCCATCAAACACTCCCAGGACAGGTACAGCACGGGGTTAGATACAGAGTAAAACTCCCTCGACACTGTCCCCATAAAACACTCCCAGGACAGGTACAGCACGGGGTTAGATACAGAGTAAAGCTCCCTCTACACTGTCCCCATCAAACACTCCCAGGACAGGTACAGCACGGGGTATGATACAGAGTAAAGCCCCCTCTACACTGTCCCCATCAAACACTCCCAGGACAGGTACAGCACGGGGTTAGATACAGAGTAAAGCTCCCTCTACACTGTCCTAATCAAACATTCCCAGGACAGGTACAGCACGGGGTTAGATACAGAGTAAAGCTCCCTCTACACTGTCCCCATCAACATTCCCAGGACAGGTACAGCACGGGGTTAGATACAGAGTAAAGCTCCCTCTACACTGTCCCCATCAAACACTCCCAGGACAGGTACAGCACGGGGTTAGATACAGAGTAAAGCTCCCTCTACTCTGTCAACATCAACATTCCCAGGACAGGTACAGCACGGGGTTAGATACAGAGTAAAGCTCCCTCTACACTGTCCCCATCAAACACTCCCAGGACAGGTACAGCACGGGGTTAGATACAGAGTAAAGCTCCCTCTGCACTGTCCCCATCAAACACTCCCAGGACAGGTACAGCACGGGGTTAGATACAGAGTAAAGCTCCCTCTCCACTGTCCCCATCAAACACTCCCAGGACAGGTACAGCACGGGGTTAGATACAGACTAAAGCTCCCTCTTCACTGTCCCCATCAAACACTCCCAGGACAGGTACTGCACGGGGTTAGATACAGAGTAAAGCTCCCTCTCCACTGTCCCCATCAAACACTCCCAGGACAGGTACAGCACGGGGTTAGATACAGACTAAAGCTCCCTCCACACTGTCCCCATCAAACACTCCCAGGACAGGTACAGCACGGGGTTAGATGCAGAGTAAAGCTCCCTCTACACTGTCCGCATCAAACACTCCCAGGACAGGTACTGCACGGGGTTAGATACAGTGTAAAGCTCCCTCTACACTGTCCGCATCAAACACTCCCAGGACAGGTACAGCATGGGGTTAGATACAGAGTAAAGCTTCCTCTACACTGTCCCCATCATACACACCCAGGACAGGTACAGCATGGGGTTAGATACAGAGTAAAGCTCCCTCTACACTGTCCCCATCAAACACTCCCAGGACAGGTACAGCACGGGGTTAGATACAGAGTAAAGCTCCCTCTACTCTGTCAACATCAACATTCCCAGGACAGGTACAGCACGGGGTTAGATACAGAGTAAAGCTCCCTCTACACTGTCCCCATCAAACACTCCCAGGACAGGTACAGCACGGGGTTAGATACAGAGTAAAGCTCCCTCTGCACTGTCCCCATCAAACACTCCCAGGACAGGTACAGCACGGGGTTAGATACAGAGTAAACCTCCCTCTCCACTGTCCCCATCAAACACTCCCAGGACAGGTACAGCACGGGGTTAGATACAGACTAAAGCTCCCTCTTCACTGTCCCCATCAAACACTCCCAGGACAGGTACTGCACGGGGTTAGATACAGAGTAAAGCTCCCTCTCCACTGTCCCCATCAAACACTCCCAGGACAGGTACAGCACGGGGTTAGATACAGACTAAAGCTCCCTCCACACTGTCCCCATCAAACACTCCCAGGACAGGTACAGCACGGGGTTAGATGCAGAGTAAAGCTCCCTCTACACTGTCCGCATCAAACACTCCCAGGACAGGTACAGCACGGGGTTAGATACAGAGTAAAGCTCCCTCTACACTGTCCGCATCAAACACTCCCAGGACAGGTACAGCATGGGGTTAGATACAGAGTAAAGCTTCCTCTACACTGTCCCCATCATACACACCCAGGACAGGTACAGCATGGGGTTAGATACAGAGTAAAGCTTCCTCTACACTGTCCCCATCAAACACTCACAGGACAGGTACAGCACGGGGTTAGATACAGAGTAAAGCTTCCTCTACACTGTCCCCATCAAACACTCCCAGGACAGGTACAGCACAGGGTTAGATACAGAGTAAAGCTCCCTCTACACTGCCCCATCAACCACTCCCAGGACAGGTACAACACAGGGTTAGATACAGCGTAAAGCTCCCTCTACACTGTCCCCATCAAACACTCCCAGGACAGGTACAGCACGGGGTTAGATACAGAGTAAAACTCCCTCGACACTGTCCCCATCAAACACTCCCAGGACAGGTACAGCACGGGGTTAGATACAGAGTAAAGCTCCCTCTACACTGTCCCCATCAAACACTCCCAGGACAGGTACAGCACGGGGTACGATACAAAGTAAAGCTCCCTCTACACTGTCCCCATCAAACACTCCCAGGACAGGTACAGCACGGGGTTAGATACAGATTAAAGCTCCCTCTACACTGTCCCCATCAAACACTCCCAGAACAGGTACAGCACGGGGTTAGATACAGAGTAAAGCTCCCTCTACACTGTCCCCATCAAACACTCCCAGGACAGGTACAGCACGGGGTTAGATACAGAGTAAAGCTCCCTCTCCACTGTACCCATCAAACACTCCCAGGACAGGTACAGCACGGGGTTAGATACAGAGTAAAACTCCCTCGACACTGTCCCCATCAAACACTCCCAGGACAGGTACAGCACGGGGTTAGATACAGAGTAAAGCTCCCTCTACACTGTCCCCATCAAACACTCCCAGGACAGGTACAGCACGGGGTATGATACAGAGTAAAGCCCCCTCTACACTGTCCCCATCAAACACTCCCAGCACAGGTACAGCACGGGGTTAGATACAGAGTAAAGCTCCCTCTACACTGTCCCCATCAAACATTCCCAGGACAGGTACAGCACGGGGTTAGATACAGAGTAAAGCTCCCTCTACACTGTCCCCATCAACATTCCCAGGACAGGTACAGCACGGGGTTAGATACAGAGTAAAGCTCCCTCTACACTGTCCCCATCAAACACTCCCAGGACAGGTACAGCACGGGGTTAGATACAGAGTAAAGCTCCCTCTACTCTGTCAACATCAACATTCCCAGGACAGGTACAGCACGGGGTTAGATACAGAGTAAAGCTCCCTCTACACTGTCCCCATCAAACACTCCCAGGACAGGTACAGCACGGGGTTAGATACAGAGTAAAGCTCCCTCTGCACTGTCCCCATCAAACACTCCCAGGACAGGTACAGCACGGGGTTAGATACAGAGTAAAGCTCCCTCTCCACTGTCCCCATCAAACACTCCCAGGACAGGTACAGCACAGGGTTAGATACAGACTAAAGCTCCCTCTTCACTGTCCCCATCAAACACTCCCAGGACAGGTACTGCACGGGGTTAGATACAGAGTAAAGCTCCCTCTCCACTGTCCCCATCAAACACTCCCAGGACAGGTACAGCACGGGGTTAGATACAGACTAAAGCTCCCTCCACACTGTCCCCATCAAACACTCCCAGGACAGGTACAGCACGGGGTTAGATGCAGAGTAAAGCTCCCTCTACACTGTCCGCATCAAACAATCCCAGGACAGGTACAGCACGGGGTTAGATACAGAGTAAAGCTCCCTCTACACTGTCCGCATCAAACACTCCCAGGCCAGGTACAGCATGGGGTTAGATACAGAGTAAAGCTTCCTCAACACTGTCCCCATCATACACACCCAGGACAGGTACAGCATGGGGTTAGATACAGAGTAAAGCTCCCTCTACACTGTCCCCATCAAACACTCCCAGGACAGGTACAGCACGGGGTTAGATACAGAGTAAAGCTCCCTCTACTCTGTCAACATCAACATTCCCAGGACAGGTACAGCACGGGGTTAGATACAGAGTAAAGCTCCCTCTACACTGTCCCCATCAAACACTCCCAGGACAGGTACAGCACGTGGTTAGATACAGAGTAAAGCTCCCTCTGCACTGTCCCCATCAAACACTCCCAGGACAGGTACAGCACGGGGTTAGATACAGAGTAAAGCTCCCTCTCCACTGTCCCCATCAAACACTCCCAGGACAGGTACAGCACGGGGTTAGATACAGACTAAAGCTCCCTCTTAACTGTCCCCATCAAACACTCCCAGGACAGGTACTGCACGGGGTTAGATACAGAGTAAAGCTCCCTCTCCACTGTCCCCATCAAACACTCCCAGGACAGGTACAGCACGGGGTTAGATACAGACTAAAGCTCCCTCCACACTGTCCCCGTCAAACACTCCCAGGACAGGTACAGCACGGGGTTAGATACAGAGTAAAGCTCCCTCTACACTGTCTGCATCAAACACTCCCTGGACAGGTACAGCATGGGGTTAGATACAGAGTAAAGCTTCCTCTACACTGTCCCCATCATACACACCCAGGACAGGTACAGCATGGGGTTAGATACAGAGTAAAGCTTCCTCTACACTGTCCCCATCAAACACTCACAGGACAGGTACAGCACGGGGTTAGATACAGAGTAAAGCTTCCTCTACACGGTCCCCATCAAACACTCACAGGACAGGTACAGCACAGGGTTAGATACAGAGTAAAGCTCCCTCTACACTGCCCCATCAAACACTCCCAGGACAGGTACAACACAGGGTTAGATACAGCGTAAAGCTCCCTCTACACTGTCCCCATCAAACACTCCCAGGACAGGTACAGCACGGGGTTAGATACAGAGTAAAACTCCCTCGACACTGTCCCCATCAAACACTCCCAGGACAGGTACAGCACGGGGTTAG
Source organism: Scyliorhinus torazame (assembly GCF_047496885.1). Lineage (NCBI taxonomy): Eukaryota > Metazoa > Chordata > Chondrichthyes > Carcharhiniformes > Scyliorhinidae > Scyliorhinus > Scyliorhinus torazame. Next base: position 202,633,005 of record NC_092721.1, on the reverse strand, counting down.
ATACAGAGTAAAGCTCCCTCTACACTGTCCCCATCAAACACTCCCAGGACAGGTACAGCACGGGGTACGATACAAAGTAAAGCTCCCTCTACACTGTCCCCATCAAACACTCCCAGGACAGGTACAGCACGGGGTTAGATACAGATTAAAGCTCCCTCTACACTGTCCCCATCAAACATTCCCAGGACAGGTACAGCACGGGGTTAGATACAGAGTAATGCTCCCTCTTCACTGTCCCCATCAACATTCCCAGGACAGGTACAGCACGGGGTTAGATACAGACTAAAGCTCCCTCTACACTGTCCCCATCAAACACTCCCAGGACAGGTACAGCACGGGGTTAGATACAGAGTAAAGCTCCCTCTACACTGTCCCCATCAAAAACTCACAGGACAGGTACAGCACGGGGTTAGATACAGAGTAAAGCTCCCTCTCCACTGTCCCCATCAAACACTCCCAGGACAGGTACAGCACGGGGTTAGATACAGAGTAAAGCTTCCTCTACACTGTCCCCATCAAACACACCCAGGACAGGTACAGCATGGGGTTAGACACAGAGTAAAGCTTCCTCTACACTGTCCCCATCAAACACTCACAGGACAGGTACAGCACAGGGTTAGATACAGAGTAAAGCTTCCTCTACGCTGTCCCCATCAAACACTCACAGGACAGGTACAGCACAGGGTTAGATACAGAGTAAAGCTCCCTCTACACTGCCCCATCAAACACTCCCAGGACAGGTACAACACAGGGTTAGATACAGCGTAAAGCTCCCTCTACACTGCCCCCATCAAACACTCCCAGGACAGGTACAGCACGGGGCTAGGTACAGAGTAAAGCTCCCTCTACACTGTGCCCATCAAACACTCCCAGGACAGTTACAGCACGTGTGTAGATACAGAGTAAAGCTCCCTCTACACTGTCCCCATCAAACACTCCCAGGACAGGTACAGCACGGGGTATGATACAGAGTAAAGCCCCCTCTACACTGTCCCCATCAAACACTCCCAGGACAGGTACAGCACGGGGTTAGATACAGAGTAAAGCTCCCTCTACACTGTCCCCATCAAACATTCCCAGGACAGGTACAGCACGGGGTTAGATACAGAGTAAAGCTCCCTCTACACTGTCCCCATCAACATTCCCAGGACAGGTACAGCACGGGGTTAGATACAGAGTAAAGCTCCCTCTACACTGTCCCCATCAAACACTCCCAGGACAGGTACAGCACGGGGTTAGATACAGAGTAAAGCTCCCTCTACTCTGTCAACATCAACATTCCCAGGACAGGTACAGCACGGGGTTAGATACAGAGTAAAGCTCCCTCTACACTGTCCCCATCAAACACTCCCAGGACAGGTACAGCACGGGGTTAGATACAGAGTAAAGCTCCCTCTGCACTGTCCCCATCAAACACTCCCAGGACAGGTACAGCACGGGGTTAGATACAGAGTAAATCTCCCTCTCCACTGTCCCCATCAAACACTCCCAGGACAGGTACAGCACAGGGTTAGATACAGACTAAAGCTCCCTCTTCACTGTCCCCATCAAACACTCCCAGGACAGGTACTGCACGGGGTTAGATACAGAGTAAAGCTCCCTCTCCACTGTCCCCATCAAACACTCCCAGGACAGGTACAGCACGGGGTTAGATACAGACTAAAGCTCCCTCCACACTGTCCCCATCAAACACTCCCAGGACAGGTACAGCTCGGGGTTAGATGCAGAGTAAAGCTCCCTCTACACTGTCCGCATCAAACAATCCCAGGACAGGTACAGCACGGGGTTAGATACAGAGTAAAGCTCCCTCTACACTGTCCGCATCAAACACTCCCAGGCCAGGTACAGCATGGGGTTAGATACAGAGTAAAGCTTCCTCAACACTGTCCCCATCATACACACCCAGGACAGGTACAGCATGGGGTTAGATACAGAGTAAAGCTCCCTCTACACTGTCCCCATCAAACACTCCCAGGACAGGTACAGCACGGGGTTAGATACAGAGTAAAGCTCCCTCTACTCTGTCAACATCAACATTCCCAGGACAGGTACAGCACGGGGTTAGATACAGAGTAAAGCTCCCTCTACACTGTCCCCATCAAACACTCCCAGGACAGGTACAGCACGTGGTTAGATACAGAGTAAAGCTCCCTCTGCACTGTCCCCATCAAACACTCCCAGGACAGGTACAGCACGGGGTTAGATACAGAGTAAAGCTCCCTCTCCACTGTCCCCATCAAACACTCCCAGGACAGGTACAGCACGGGGTTAGATACAGACTAAAGCTCCCTCTTAACTGTCCCCATCAAACACTCCCAGGACAGGTACTGCACGGGGTTAGATACAGAGTAAAGCTCCCTCTCCACTGTCCCCATCAAACACTCCCAGGACAGGTACAGCACGGGGTTAGATACAGACTAAAGCTCCCTCCACACTGTCCCCGTCAAACACTCCCAGGACAGGTACAGCACGGGGTTAGATACAGAGTAAAGCTCCCTCTACACTGTCTGCATCAAACACTCCCTGGACAGGTACAGCATGGGGTTAGATACAGAGTAAAGCTTCCTCTACACTGTCCCCATCATACACACCCAGGACAGGTACAGCATGGGGTTAGATACAGAGTAAAGCTTCCTCTACACTGTCCCCATCAAACACTCACAGGACAGGTACAGCACGGGGTTAGATACAGAGTAAAGCTTCCTCTACACGGTCCCCATCAAACACTCACAGGACAGGTACAGCACAGGGTTAGATACAGAGTAAAGCTCCCTCTACACTGCCCCATCAAACACTCCCAGGACAGGTACAACACAGGGTTAGATACAGCGTAAAGCTCCCTCTACACTGTCCCCATCAAACACTCCCAGGACAGGTACAGCACGGGGTTAGATACAGAGTAAAACTCCCTCGACACTGTCCCCATCAAACACTCCCAGGACAGGTACAGCACGGGGTTAGATACAGAGTAAAGCTCCCTCTACACTGTCCCCATCAAACACTCCCAGGACAGGTACAGCACGGGGTACGATACAAAGTAAAGCTCCCTCTACACTGTCCCCATCAAACACTCCCAGGACAGGTACAGCACGGGGTTAGATACAGATTAAAGCTCCCTCTACACTGTCCCCATCAAACATTCCCAGGACAGGTACAGCACGGGGTTAGATACAGAGTAATGCTCCCTCTTCACTGTCCCCATCAACATTCCCAGGACAGGTACAGCACGGGGTTAGATACAGACTAAAGCTCCCTCTACACTGTCCCCATCAAACACTCCCAGGACAGGTACAGCACGGGGTTAGATACAGAGTAAAGCTCCCTCTACACTGTCCCCATCAAAAACTCACAGGACAGGTACAGCACGGGGTTAGATACAGAGTAAAGCTCCCTCTCCACTGTCCCCATCAAACACTCCCAGGACAGGTACAGCACGGGGTTAGATACAGAGTAAAGCTTCCTCTACACTGTCCCCATCAAACACACCCAGGACAGGTACAGCATGGGGTTAGACACAGAGTAAAGCTTCCTCTACACTGTCCCCATCAAACACTCACAGGACAGGTACAGCACAGGGTTAGATACAGAGTAAAGCTTCCTCTACGCTGTCCCCATCAAACACTCACAGGACAGGTACAGCACAGGGTTAGATACAGAGTAAAGCTCCCTCTACACTGCCCCATCAAACACTCCCAGGACAGGTACAACACAGGGTTAGATACAGCGTAAAGCTCCCTCTACACTGCCCCCATCAAACACTCCCAGGACAGGTACAGCACGGGGCTAGGTACAGAGTAAAGCTCCCTCTACACTGTCCCCATCAAACACTCCCAGGACAGTTACAGCACGTGTGTAGATACAGAGTAAACCTCCCTCTACACTGTCCCCATCAAACACTCCCAGAACAGGTACAGCACGGGGTTAGATACAGAGTAAAGCTCCCTCTACACTGTCCGCATCAAACATTCTCAGGACAGGTACAGCACGGGGTTAGATACAGAGTAAAGCTCCCTCTACACTGTCCCCATCAAACACACCCACGACAGGTACAGCATGGGGTTAGATACAGAGTAAAGCTCCCTCTACACTGTCCCCATCAACATTCCCAGGACCTGTGCAGCACGGGGTTAGATACAGAGTAAAGCTTCCTCTACACTGTCCCCATCAAACACTCACAGGACAGGTACAGCACAGGGTTAGATACAGAGTAAAGCTCCCTCTGCACTGCCCCATCAAACACACCCAGGACAGGTACAACACAGGGTTAGATACAGCGTAAAGCTCCCTCTACACTGCCCCCATCAAACACTCCCAGGACAGGTACAGCACGGGGCTAGGTACAGAGTAAAGCTCCCTCTACACTGTCCCCATCAAACACTCCCTGGACAGTTACAGCACGTGTGTAGATACAGAGTAAAGCTCCCTCTACACTGTCCCCATTAAACACTCCCAGGACAGGTACAGCACGGGGTTAGATACAGAGAAACGCTCCCTCTACACTGTCACCATCAAACACTCCCAGGACAGGTACAGCACGGGGTTAGATACAGAGTAAAGCTCCCTCTACCCTGTCACCATCAAACACTCCCAGGACAGGTACAGCACGGGGTAAGATACAGAGTAAAGCTCCCTCTACACTGTCCCCATCAAACACTCCCAGAAAAGGTACAGCACGGGGTTAGATACAGAGTAAAGCTCCCTCTACACTGTCCCCATCAAACACTCCCAGGACAGGTACAGCACGGGGTTAGATACAGAGTAAAGCTCCCTCTACACTGTCCCCATCAACATTCCCAGGACAGGTACAGCACGGGGTTAGATACAGAGTAAAGCTCCCTCTACACTGTCCCCATCAAACACTCACAGGACCGGTACAGCACGGGGTTAGATACAGAGTAAAGCTCCCTCTCCACTGTCCCCATCAAACACTCCCAGGACAGGTACAACACAGGGTTAGATACAGCGTAAAGCTCCCTCTACACTGCCCCCATCAAACACTCCCAGGACAGGTACAGCACGGGGCTAGGTACAGAGTAAAGCTCCCTCTACACTGTCCCCATCAAACACTCCCTGGACAGTTACAGCACGTGTGTAGATACAGAGTAAAGCTCCCTCTACACTGTCCCCATTAAACACTCCCAGGACAGGTACAGCACGGGGTTAGATACAGAGAAACGCTCCCTCTACACTGTCACCATCAAACACTCCCAGGACAGGTACAGCACGGGGTTAGATACAGAGTAAAGCTCCCTCTACCCTGTCACCATCAAACACTCCCAGGACAGGTACAGCACGGGGTAAGATACAGAGTAAAGCTCCCTCTACACTGTCCCCATCAAACACTCCCAGAAAAGGTACAGCACGGGGTTAGATACAGAGTAAAGCTCCCTCTACACTGTCCCCATCAAACACTCCCAGGACAGGTACAGCACGGGGTTAGATACAGAGTAAAGCTCCCTCTACACTGTCCCCATCAACACCCCCAGGACAGGTACAGCACGGGGTTAGATACAGAGTAAAGCTCCCTCTACACTGTCCCCATCAAACACTCACAGGACCGGTACAGCACGGGGTTAGATACAGAGTAAAGCTCCCTCTCCACTGTCCCCATCAAACACTCCCAGGACAGGTACAGCACTGGGTTAGATACAGACTAAAGCTCCCTCTACACTGTCCCCATCAAACACTCCCAGGACAGGTACTGCACGGGGTTAGATACAGAGTAAAGCTCCCTCTCCACTGTCCCCATCAAACACTCCCAGGACAGGTACAGCACGGGGTTAGATACAGACTAAAGCTCCCTCTACACTGTCCCCATCAAACACTCCCAGGACAGGTACAGCACGGGGTTAGATACAGAGTAAAGCTCCCTCTACACTGTCCGCATCAAACACTCCCAGGACAGGTACAGCACGGGGTTAGATACAGAGTAAAGCTCCCTCTACACTGTCCCCATCAAACACACCCAGGACAGGTACAGCATGGGGGTAGATACAGAGTAAAGCTTCCTCTACACTGTCCCCATCAAACACTCACAGGACAGGTACAGCACGGGGTTAGATACAGAGTAAAGCTTCCTCTACACTGTCCCCATCAAACACTCACAGGACAGGTACAGCACAGGGTTAGATACAGAGTAAAGCTCCCTCTACACTGCCCCATCAAACACTCCCAGGACAGGTACAACACAGGGTTAGAGACAGCGTAAAGCTCCCTCTACACTGCCCCCATCAAACACTCCCAGGACAGGTACAGCACGGGGCTAGGTACAGAGTAAAGCTCCCTCTACACTGTCCCCATCAAACACTCCCAGGACAGGTACAGCACGGGGTTAGATACAGAGTAAAGCTCTCTCTACACTGTCCCCATCAAACACTCCCAGGACAGGTGCAGCACGGGGTTAGATACAGAGTAAAGCTCCCTCTACCCTGTCACCATCAAACACTCCCAGGACAGGTACAGCACGGGGTTAGATACAGAGTAAAGCTCCCTCTACACTGTCCCCATCAAACACTCCCAGAACAGGTACAGCACGGGGTTAGATACAGAGTAAAGCTCCCTCTACACTGTCCCCATCAAACACTCGCAGGACAGGTACAGCACGGGGTTAGATACAGAGTAAAGCTCCCTCTCCACTGTACCCATCAAACACTCCCAGGACAGGTACAGCACGGGGTTAGATACAGAGTAAAACTCCCTCGACACTGTCCCCATCATACACTCCCAGGACAGGTACAGCACGGGGTTAGATACAGAGTAAAGCTCCCTCTACACTGTCCCCATCAAACACTCCCAGGACAGGTACAGCACGGGGTATGATACAGAGTAAAGCTCCCTCTACACTGTCCCCATCAAACACTCCCAGGACAGGTACAGCACGGGGTTAGATACAGAGTAAAGCTCCCTCTATACTGTCCCCATCAAACATTCCCAGGAGAGGTACAGCACGGGGTTAGATACAGAGTAAAGCTCCCTCTACACTGTCCCCATCAGCATTCCCAGGACAGGTACAGCACGGGGTTAGATACAGAATAAAGCTCCCTCTACACTGTCCCCATCAAACACTCCCAGGACAGGTACAGCACGGGGTTAGATACAGAGTAAAGCTCCCTCTACTCTGTCAACATCAACATTCCCAGGACAGGTACAGCACGGGGTTAGATACAGAGTAAAGCTCCCTCTACACTGTCCCCATCAAACACTCCCAGGACAGGTACTGCACGGGGTTAGATACAGAGTAAAGCTCCCTCTCCACTGTCCCCATCAAACACTCCCAGGACAGGTACAGCACGGGGTTAGATGCAGAGTAAAGCTACCTCTACACTGTCCGCATCAAACACTCCCAGGACAGGTACAGCACGGGGTTAGATACAGAGTAAAGCTCCCTCTACTCTGTCAACATCAACATTCCCAGGACAGGTACAGCACGGGGTTAGATACAGAGTAAAGCTCCCTCTACACTGTCCCCATCAAACACTCCCAGGACAGGTACAGCACGGGGTTAGATACAGAGTAAAGCTCCCTCTGCACTGTCCCCATCAAACACTCCCAGGACAGGTACAGCACGGGGTTAGATACAGAGTAAAGCTCCCTCTCCACTGTCCCCATCAAACACTCCCAGGACAGGTACAGCACGGGGTTAGATACAGACTAAAGCTCCCTCTTCACTGTCCCCATCAAACACTCCCAGGACAGGTACTGCACGGGGTTAGATACAGAGTAAAGCTCCCTCTCCACTGTCCCCATCAAACACTCCCAGGACAGGTACAGCACGGGGTTAGATACAGACTAAAGCTCCCTCCACACTGTCCCCATCAAACACTCCCAGGACAGGTACAGCACGGGGTTAGATGCAGAGTAAAGCTCCCTCTACACTGTCCGCATCAAACACTCCCAGGACAGGTACAGCACGGGGTTAGATACAGAGTAAAGCTCCCTCTACACTGTCCGCATCAAACACTCCCAGGACAGGTACAGCATGGGGTTAGATACAGAGTAAAGCTTCCTCTACACTGTCCCCATCATACACACCCAGGACAGGTACAGCATGGGGTTAGATACAGAGTAAAGCTTCCTCTACACTGTCCCCATCAAACACTCACAGGACAGGTACAGCACGGGGTTAGATACAGAGTAAAGCTTCCTCTACACTGTCCCCATCAAACACTCACAGGACAGGTACAGCACAGGGTTAGATACAGAGTAAAGCTCCCTCTACACTGCCCCATCAAACACTCCCAGGACAGGTACAACACAGGGTTAGATACAGCGTAAAGCTCCCTCTACACTGTCCCCATCAAACACTCCCAGGACAGGTACAGCACGGGGTTAGATACAGAGTAAAACTCCCTCGACACTGTCCCCATCAAACACTCCCAGGACAGGTACAGCACGGGGTTAGATACAGAGTAAAGCTCCCTCTACACTGTCCCCATCAAACACTCCCAGGACAGGTACAGCACGGGGTACGATACAAAGTAAAGCTCCCTCTACACTGTCCCCATCAAATACTCCCAGGACAGGTACAGCACGGGGTTAGATACAGATTAAAGCTCCCTCTACACTGTCCCCATCAAACATTCCCAGGACAGGTACAGCACGGGGTTAGATACAGAGTAATGCTCCCTCTACACTGTCCCCATTAACATTCCCAGGACAAGTACAGCACGGGGTTAGATACAGAGTAAAGCTCCCTCTACACTGTCCCCATCAAACACTCCCAGGACAGGTACAGCACGGGGTTAGATACAGAGTAAAGCTCCCTCTACACTGTCCCCATCAACATTCCCAGGACAGGTACAGCACGGGGTTAGATACAGACTAAAGCTCCCTCTACACTGTCCCCATCAAACACTCCCAGGACAGGTACAGCACGGGGTTAGATACAGAGTAAAGCTCCCTCTCCACTGTCCCCATCAAACACTCACAGGACAGGTACAGCACGGGGTTAGATACAGAGTAAAGCTCCCTCTCCACTGTCCCCATCAAACACTCCCAGGACAGGTACAGCACGGGGTTAGATACAGACTAAAGCTCCCTCTACACTGTCCCCATCAAACACACCCAGGACAGGTACAGCACGGGGTTAGATACAGAGTAAAGCTTCCTCTACACTGTCCCCATCAAACACACCCAGGACAGGTACAGCATGGGGTTAGATACAGAGTAAAGCTTCCTCTACACTGTCCCCATCAAACACTCACAGGACAGGTACAGCACAGGGTTAGATACAGAGTAAAGCTTCCTCTACGCTGTCCCCATCAAACACTCACAGGACAGGTACAGCACAGGGTTAGATACAGAGTAAAGCTCCCTCTACACTGCCCCATCAAACACTCCCAGGACAGGTACAACACAGGGTTAGATACAGCGTAAAGCTCCCTCTACACTGCCCCCATCAAACACTCCCAGGACAGGTACAGCACGGGGCTAGGTACAGAGTAAAGCTCCCTCTACACTGTCCCCATCAAACACTCCCAGGACAGTTACAGCACGTGTGTAGATACAGAGTAAAGCTCCCTCTACACTGTCCCCATCAAACACTCCCAGAACAGGTACAGCATGGGGTTAGATACAGAGTAAAGCTTCCTCTACACTGTCCCCATCAAACACTCACAGGACAGGTGCAGCACGGGGTTAGATACAGAGTAAAGCTCCCTCTACACTGTCCCCATCAAACACTCCCAGGACAGGTACAGCACGGGGTTAGATACAGAGTAACGCTCCCTCTACACTGTCACCATCAAACACTCCCAGGACAGGTACAGCACGGGGTTAGATACAGAGTAAAGCTCCCTCTACCCTGTCACCGTCAAACACTCCCAGGACAGGTACAGCACGGGGTTAGATACAGAGTAAAGCTCCCTCTACACTGTCCCCATCAAACACTCCCAGAAAAGGTACAGCACGGGGTTAGATACAGAGTAAAGCTCCCTCTACACTGTCCGCATCAAACACTCTCAGGACAGGTACAACACGGGGTTAGATACAGAGTAAAGCTCCCTCTACACTGTCCCCATCAAACACACCCACGACAGGTACAGCATGGGGTTAGATACAGAGTAAAGCTTCCTCTACACTGTCCCCATCAAACACACCCAGGACAGGTACAGCATGGGGTTAGATACAGAGTAAAGCTTCCCCTACACTGTCCCCATCAAACACTCACAGGACAGGTACAGCACAGGGTTAGATACAGAGTAAAGCTCCCTCTGCACTGCCCCATCAAACACACCCAGGACAGGTACAACACAGGGTTAGATACAGCGTAAAGCTCCCTCTACACTGCCCCCATCAAACACTCCCAGGACAGGTACAGCACGGGGCTAGGTACAGAGTATAGCTCCCTCTACACTGTCCCCATTAAACACTCCCAGGACAGGTACAGCACGGGGTTAGATACAGAGTAACGCTCCCTCTACACTGTCACCATCAAACACTCCCAGGACAGGTACAGCACGGGGTTAGATACAGAGTAAAGCTCCCTCTACCCTGTCACCATCAAAAACTCCCAGGACAGGTACAGCACGGGGTATGATACAGAGTAACGCTCCCTCTACACTGTCACCATCAAACACTCCCAGGACAGGTACAGCACGGGGTTAGATACAGAGTAAAGCTCCCTCTACACTGTCCCCATCAAACACTCCCAGAAAAGGTACAGCACGGGGTTAGATACAGAGTAAAGCTCCCTCTACACTGTCCCCATCAAACACTCCCAGGACCGGTACAGCACAGGGTTCGATACAGAGTAACGCTCACTCTACACTGTCCCCATCAAACACTCCCAGGACAGGTACAGCACAGGGTGAGAGACAGAGTAAAGCTCCCTCTACACTGTCCCCATCAAACATTCCCAGGACAGGTACAGCACGGGGTTAGATACAGAGTAAAGCTCCCTCTACACTGTCCCCATCAACATTCCCAGGACAGGTACAGCACGGGGTTAGATACAGAGTAAAGCTCCCTCTACACTGTCCCCATCAAACACTCCCAGGACAGGTACAGCACGGGGTTAGATACAGAGTAAAGCTCCCTCTACACTGTCCCCATCAAACACACCCAGGACAGGTACAGCATGGGGGTAGATACAGAGTAAAGCTTCCTCTACACTGTCCCCATCAAACACTCACAGGACAGGTACAGCACGGGGTTAGATACAGAGTAAAGCTTCCTCTACACTGTCCCCATCAAACACTCACAGGACAGGTACAGCACAGGGTTAGATACAGAGTAAAGCTCCCTCTACACTGCCCCATCAAACACTCCCAGGACAGGTACAACACAGGGTTAGATACAGCGTAAAGCTCCCTCTACACTGCCCCCATCAAACACTCCCAGGACAGGTACAGCACGGGGCTAGGTACAGAGTAAAGCTCCCTCTACACTGTCCCCATCAAACACTCCCAGGACAGGTACAGCACGGGGTTAGATACAGAGTAAAGCTCTCTCTACACTGTCCCCATCAAACACTCCCAGGACAGGTACAGCACGGGGTTAGATACAGAGTAAAGCTCCCTCTACCCTGTCACCATCAAACACTCCCTGGACAGGTACAGCACGGGGTTAGATACAGAGTAAAGCTCCCTCTACACTGTCCCCATCAAACACTCCCAGAACAGGTACAGCACGGGGTTAGATACAGAGTAAAGCTCCCTCTACACTGTCCCCATCAAACACTCCCAGGACAGGTACAGCACGGGGTTAGATACAGAGTAAAGCTCCCTCTCCACTGTACCAATCAAACACTCCCAGGACAGGTACAGCACGGGGTTAGATACAGAGTAAAACTCCCTTGACACTGTCCCCATCAAACACTCCCAGGACAGGTACAGCACGGGGTTAGATACAGAGTAAAGCTCCCTCTACACTGTCCCCATCAAACACTCCCAGGACAGGTACAGCACGGGGTATGATACAGAGTAAAGCTCCCTCTACACTGTCCCCATCAAACACTCCCAGGACAGGTACAGCACGGGGTTAGATACAGAGTAAAGCTCCCTCTACACTGTCCCCATCAAACATTCCCAGGAGAGGTACAGCACGGGGTTAGATACAGAGTAAAGCTCCCTCTACACTTGCCCCATCAACATTCCCAGGACAGGTACAGCACGGGGTTAGATATAGAGTAAAGCTCCCTCTACACTGTCCCCATCAAACACTCCCAGGACAGGTACATCACGGGGTTAGATACAGAGTAAAGCTCCCTCTACTCTGTCAACATCAACATTCCCAGGACAGGTACAGCACGGGGTTAGATACAGAGTAAAGCTCCCTCCACACTGTCCCCATCAAACACTCCCAGGACAGGTACAGCACGGGGTTAGATACAGAGTAAAGCTCCCTCTGCACTGTCCCCATCAAACACTCCCAGGACAGGTACAGCACGGGGTTAGATACAGAGTAAAGCTCCCTCTCCACTGTCCCCATCAAACACTCCCAGGACAGGTACAGCACGGGGTTAGATACAGAGTAAAGCTCCCTCTACACTGTCCCCATCAAACACTCCCAGGACAGGTACTGCACGGGGTTAGATACAGAGTAAAGCTCCCTCTCCACTGTCCCCATCAAACACTCCCAGGACAGGTACAGCACGGGGTTAGATACAGACTAAAGCTCCCTCCACACTGTCCCCATCAAACACTCCCAGGACAGGTACAGCACGGGGTTAGATGCAGAGTAAAGCTCCCTCTACACTGTCCGCATCAAACACTCCCAGGACAGGTACAGCACGGGGTTAGATACAGAGTAAAGCTCCCTCTACACTGTCCGCATCAAACACTCCCAGGACAGGTACAGCATGGGGTTAGATACAGAGTAAAGCTTCCTCTACACTGTCCCCATCATACACACCCAGGACAGGTACAGCATGGGGTTAGATACAGAGTAAAGCTTCCTCTACACTGTCCCCATCAAACACTCACAGGACAGGTACAGCACGGGGTTAGATACAGAGTAAAGCTTCCTCTACACTGTCCCCATCAAACACTCACAGGACAGGTACAGCACAGGGTTAGATACAGAGTAAAGCTCCCTCTACACTGCCCCATCAAACACTCCCAGGACAGGTACAACACAGGGTTAGATACAGCGTAAAGCTCCCTCTACACTGTCCCCATCAAACACTCCCAGGACAGGTACAGCACGGGGTTAGATTCAGAGTAAAACTCCCTCGACACTGTCCCCATCAAACACTCCCAGGACAGGTACAGCACGGGGTTAGATACCGAGTAAAGCTCCCTCTACACTGTCCCCATCAAACACTCCCAGGACAGGTACAGCACGGGGTACGATACAGAGTAAAGCTCCCTCTACACTGTCCCCATCAAACACTCCCAGGACAGGTACAGCACGGGGTTAGATACAGATTAAAGCTCCCTCTACACTGTCCCCATCAAACATTCCCAGGACAGGTACAGCACGGGTTTAGATACAGAGTAATGCTCCCTCTACACTGTCCCCATTAACATTCCCAGGACAGGTACAGCACGGGGTTAGATACAGAGTAAAGCTCCCTCTACACTGTCACCATCAAACACTCCCAGGACAGGTACAGCACGGGGTTAGATACAGAGTAAAGCTCCCTCTACACTGTCCCCATCAACATTCCCAGGACAGGTACAGCACGGGGTTGGATACAGACTAAAGCTCCCTCTACACTGTCCCCATCAAACACTCCCAGGACAGGTACAGCACGGGGTTAGATACAGAGTAAAGCTCCCTCTCCACTGTCCCCATCAAACACTCCCAGGACAGGTACAGCACGGGGTTAGATACAGACTAAAGCTCCCTCTACACTGTCCCCATCAAACACACCCAGGACAGGTACAGCACGGGGTTAGATACAGAGTAAAGCTTCCTCTACACTGTCCCCATCAAACACACCCAGGACAGGTACAGCATGGGGTTAGATACAGAGTAAAGCTTCCTCTACACTGTCCCCATCAAACACTCACAGGACAGGTACAGCACAGGGTTAGATACAGAGTAAAGCTTCCTCTACGCTGTCCCCATCAAACACTCACAGGACAGGTACAGCACAGGGTTAGATACAGAGTAAAGCTCCCTCTACACTGCCCCATCAAACACTCCCAGGACAGGTACAACACAGGGTTAGATACAGCGTAAAGCTCCCTCTACACTGCCCCCATCAAACACTCCCAGGACAGGTACAGCACGGGGCTAGGTACAGAGTAAAGCTCCCTCTACACTGTCCCCATCAAACACTCCCAGGACAGTTACAGCACGTGTGTAGATACAGAGTAAAGCTCCCTCTACACTGTCCCCATCAAACACTCCCAGAACAGGTACAGCACGGGGTTAGATACAGAGTATAGCTCCCTCTACACTGTCCCCATCAAACACTCCCAGGACAGGTACAGCACGGGGTTAGATACAGAGTAAAGCTCCCTCTACCCTGTCACCATCAAACACTCCCATGACAGGTACAGCACGGGGTTAGATACAGAGTAAAGCTCCCTCTACACTGTCCCCATCAACACTCCCAGAACAGGTACAGCACGGGGTTAGATACAGATTAAAGCTCCCTCTACACTGTCCCCATCAAACACTCCCAGGACAGGTACAGCACGGGGTTAGATACAGAGTAAAGCTCCCTCTCCACTGTACCCATCAAACACTCCCAGGACAGGTACAGCACGGGGTTAGATACAGAGTAAAAGTCCCTCTACACTGTCCCCATCAAACATTCCCAGGACAGGTACAGCACGGGGTTAGATACAGAGTAAAGCTCCCTCTACACTGTCCCCATCAAACACTCCCAGGACAGGTACAGCACGGGGTTAGGGTTTTGTGAAGAATTGACTCGTGTTCCTCTGGGAGACGGTATTGAGCGTCTGTAAAAATTCTTTCTGCAATGACACGGTCTGGTAACTTTTTTCTCTGTTTCCTCTTTAGGGTCAAACAGAAGAATTTGGAGAAAGATTTGGCCGTTGTTTCGACTGTTCCCATCGCAGTGGACACGTGAGTGAGGCTTGTTTCATCTATATGGGTTGGGTGGGAGGGTTTAATCATTGCCACGTCACTCTGTGCATGAGGGTTTGGCATGAGTGAGTGTGCATGTGTGCGTGCTTGTGTGTGCGTCCGAGTGCGTGCGTGCATGTGTGTGCGTGCATGTGTGTGCGTGCATGTGTGTGTGTGCATGTGCGTGCGTGCATGTGTGCGTGCACGTGCATGCATGTGTGTGCATGTGCGTGCATGCATGTGTGCGTGCATGTGCGTGCGTGCATGTGCGTGCGTGCATGTGCGTGCATGTGCGTGCGTGCATGTGTGTGCGTGCATGTGCGTGCGTGCATGTGCGTGCGTGCATGTGTGTGCGTGCATGTGCGTGCGTGCATGTGTGTTGTTACAGACGCGTCATCAGCTGTCAACAGTGGCTAAGAGACTGGACTAGATGCCATAAATTGTTTCAGTTTTACGATGGCGCAGGTAGATCAATTTGTTCCAGGAGTGATGATGTAAGAAATAGAATTGGTTATTTTATAAACAAGCTTTATTAAAATAAAAGTAAAGAAAACAATATTTAAACTTTTACTTCATCTCTAACACTAACAGTTTACTTGCAGTTTCTTAACCTTGACACACTAGTTCCCATTAACCATCACTTTTAATAACCATCCTGCTCATGCTGCATACACAGAGAGGCCAAGGCAATGATTACATTTAAGAAGCAACTTTTCTTCTGTTCGGGACATTTGTTCAGAACCCTTTTCCAAAGCCTCGCTCGGTGGCAATTTTCATGACCTTTCTAGTCGATTTCCACAACCTTCTTTCTGTAACTGTTCAGAACAGCATTTCATCTCTCTCTAAGCTCCATGCAACCCCTCAAACAAAGGTTATCTTGGGTTTCCAAACCTATTATCATTATCTTGGCTGATTGCCCTCTCCCGTTTCCACAAACGAACAGAGCTATGCCATTTATATGCAACTAACCTTCCATTGATGGACAAATAGGTCATCAGATTCTGCGATGTGCTCATGGCTGGTTAAACAAGGTTGTCCCAAATGACAACTGATCTTGAGTGAATCATCCTGGCTGAACCGGGACATTCTGTGTATTCCCACGAGCGGGGTTAAGTCTGAATGGGACAAGGTAACTCAGGCTATGGGCGTTTCCCTCAGACTCTGCTGCTGGCATTTTGTTCTCAGTCTGTTTAACCCCTAAATTGTCTGCTACATCTTGGACCCCATTTCTGGCCCCAAATTCCTAATATCTCCCAATCATGACGGTGTGCATGCATGTGCATGTATAAATGTGTCTGTGCATGTGTAGATGCATATGGGAATGTGCCTCTATGTATGTATGTGTGTGTAACGCTGTACATCTCTCTCTTAATAAAATATAATACAGAGGGCCATTTGGCCCATTGAACCTGTGCTAGCTCTTTAAATGAGCTTTCCAATTAATCTCACCCCTGTTAGATTCATAGATTTGGGACTGGCTCGTGACTGATTAAGGACCACACAGATAATGACAAATACATTTATTAAGCAACGCAAGTTAAACAATGCTTAACATATACAGTGGTATCTCGCTGTATTGCCTGTGACTCTACTTATCTACCAGATAGCCGTGACATGGTCTCTTCACGCGTTCTGTTGTGTGATGGTCTTTGATATTTTTATCGGTGGGCATCAATGCCTGCAAGCGCCCGCCTTTTTATTCCCTTTTCTGGTGGTCTACCCTGTTGAGGAATATTCTATAAAAACAGAAAGTGCTGGAAATGCTTAGCAGGCACCTGTGGAGAGAGAAAGGGCGTTAAACTCTCGAGTCCAATAGGACTCTTCTTCGGAACTCGGGCACCTTCTTCCAAAGTACAATGTACCGGCCGCGTCCTGCCCAAACGGGGCACGTCATAGATGCCAGGAATGGCCTCTCCCGCCCGGGATTTACCCGCCTCGCCACGTCTCGCAGGATTTAACAGGATCTGGTGAGACGTTGCGATCTGGATACCGTCCATTGTGGGGGAGGGGGGGATCAGTATTTGGCAAATCTGCATATTAGAGTGAGCAGCTAGTCTCACCCTAATGTGCAGCTCGCCTGATCGACCCGAGGCTTCGGGATCTTAACCCCTTCGCCTCGGAGACCTAAGGCGAACGCCATTGTGGGGACCAGGCGGAATGGCACTTTGAGGGAGGAGAGGGGGGTCTCCCAGAGGATCGGAGGCCCCCGGGTGATTGGTCTCCGGGCAGGGTAGTAACCTGGCAGTGCCACCCAGGTGCCAGCCTGGCACTGCAAGGCTGGACATGTGCCTGCGCCAGGGATCGGGCCCGCCGAGGCCCTGGGTTGCAACAGATTTCCGTTCAATAGCGTGGTCTTTCTCGGCGCTGTGAGTTCCGGGGAACGCCCGGCGAAACGCGCTCGACGCAGGACTTTTGCAATCGGTTAGATCCCCCTCCCAGTTATTTTAGGGTGTATCCCGATCTCTCTGACGTGATTGGCTTCACCTGCCGATCATGACAGGCTTGCCCCCCCCCCCCCACCCCCCACCCCATCCCCCTCCTCTTAACAGTTCTACAATTCTTGCAAAAGATTCCAAAGGTCACAATTCCGTCATTTCAAAGCTGGTGCAACAAATTGGAAACATTTTACAAGATATGTTTCTACATTTGCATTTCCAAGGCGTTGATACATTGGACCGCTGGCTTGCTACTCAACATTCCAACTGGTTCCGCAAACTCCAACAAAATCTATCAACCTTCAGCTTGAGGTGTTTGACAGACCAATGTTTAAGTTTGTCAAATCCTTAATTACTTTTGTCCTTATCGGGACATGCTTAACCACATTATTTAACAATCGTATCTTGGCATTTTCCAGACAGGATCAGCTGTACTTTGCAATTCGGCCCGGGGCGTAAAATCTTGGAACATCGTACAACGGATCAGAAAGAAGTTAATTAAAAATGACCACTAAACCGGCGCTCGCTCCCCACAACCCGCCAAATTATTCCGTTTCCTTTTCGAGTGTTTGTTCAATGCCCTTTTGAGAGCTATTACTGAATCTGCTTCCAGGGCCCTTTCGGGCAGCACCTCCCAGATCACAACAACTCGCCGTGTGAAACAAATTCTCCCGGTCCTCAGCTCCCCTCGAGGTTCCTTTCCCGATTCTCTTCAATCTGTGTCCCCGTGGATACTGACCCTCCCCCACCGGAAACAGTTCCTCCTCCCTTACTCTATCAAAGTCCTTCATCATGTCGAAGGCTTCAATTAAATCTCCTGTTATTCTGCTCAAAGCGTTCCCAGCGCCCCCAGTCCCTTCTGCCCCCCCCCCCCCCCCTCAGTTTAATTTTCTCTCTCACACACACTTTCTCTCGTTTACCCTTATGTCCCTCTCATTTGTCCGTGCCTACCTCCCCCCAACCCCGCCTCCTCACTTCTCCTGTGCTGGTTATGCATCGATATCGCCATCCTTCTCTCTCCGGCCATCACATTCCTTCTCCCTCATGTTGTGTTATGTTATTGCCAGTAACATAAGCTGCTATTTGATGTAGGCTCTGCTGAAAGATGCTCCAGACTCGGAGATAAGTTTAACGTATTTATTGAACGATTAACAATGCTCTTAAAAGAGTTCGACACTCTACTAATCTGCCTCGAGGAACTCAGCTTATTCTGCGAACTATACAAGCTTGCTCTCGACCACGTGCTAGGGTGTGATGTGGCTGATAATCAACCCTGTCCTCCTCTCTTGGTTTCTGCCAGTGGAAGAGGTGGAGCCTGTGTACCTTGTCCTTTTTATATGGGTTGTGTAGTGCCCCCTTGTGGTAATGCCACCTCTGGGTGTCCTGATTGCCCATTGGTTGTGCCCTGTTCTAATGACCAATTGGTTGCGTATCTGCATGTCGTGACAT
Organism: Scyliorhinus torazame; assembly: GCF_047496885.1. Lineage (NCBI taxonomy): Eukaryota > Metazoa > Chordata > Chondrichthyes > Carcharhiniformes > Scyliorhinidae > Scyliorhinus > Scyliorhinus torazame. Next base: position 202,614,139 of record NC_092721.1, on the reverse strand, counting down.
CTTTGGTGCTCCCTCTAGTGGTTACTTAGTTGTAGTGTATTTACATTAACCCCTTGTGTATATACAGTGATGCATATCACTACCTCCCCCCTTTTTTCGTGTTACATATTTTCGTACTTTGTTAAAGAAAATTGTACAAAACAGGTAGATGAATGATGACATGTACAAGTTGTGATGATATTGATGATTATACAATACCAATTAATATCTATGAGTCCAATTGAGTCCAAAGAGTTTAGAAGGATGCGGGGGGATCTTATTGAGACATATAAAATTATGAAGGGAATAGATAGGATAGATGCGGGCAGGTTGTTTCCACTGGTCGGGGAAAGCAGAACTAGGGGGCATAGCCTCAAAATAAGGGGAGGTAGATTTAGGACCGAGTGTAGGAGGAACTTCTTCACCCAAAGGGTTGTGAATCTCTGGAATTCCTTGCCCAGTGAAGCAGTTGAGGCTCCTTCTTTAAACGTTTTTAAGAAAAAGATAGATGCTTTTCTAAAGAATAAAGGGATTCGGGGATATGGTGTACGGGCCGGAGAGTGGAGCTGAGTCCACAAAGATCAGCCATGATCTCATTAAATGGCGGAGCAGGCTCGAGGGGCCAGATAGCCTACTCCTGTTCCTAGTTCTTATGTTCTTATAATCTTATGAATTTGTACGGTTGAGTTGCTTTCTTCTTCTGTTGTTGAAGTGGTGATGTTGATGTTGCCATTTCTTTGTGAACGTCATCAGTGTTCTTGTGGTTAAGTGACCAAGAAGTCATCATGAGGTGTTTGAATGGTCCAATCACTTCGTTGTCTGATTTAGACTTTTGTTTTCTACGCTTGTGGTAGCGATTCTGTACGTCACCTTTCTTGAAAGCTGGTTTGCTTGTTTGTAGTGGAGCAAACGTGAATTGGTGAGATTCGTTGTCATGCCGTGGTAAGTTTGTACTCTTGCCATTGTTTTGAGCTGTGCTGTTGCATTGCCCTTCATGTGCAGAGTTGTACCATGTCGTACAAGTTGTTGTTTTATTGGTGCTGTTTTTGTCGTGCTTGTCGCGCTCAATGACTGTTCCGTGCGGATAATTCGAGCCATTCTCAAAGTTACTTGTGTCAGTGTCCTTTGTGGTATCTGATGCTTCATTGAGCGTTTCTTCTTGAGGATTGTGGGAATGACCGGATGTTGCATTGACCTTGGTGACATCACTCCTTTGTGGTTGATGTGATTTCTCTTTGATTTCTTGGTGCTCCTCTTCTGGAGTCATTTGTGGTTCACTTGAATCATCATTGGTTTCTTGATGCTCCTCGGCTGGAGTCAAAATCTTCAAGATTTAATTTTCTTGTGGCTAGGCGCGAGTGGATGAGGTTTTAATTGACGTGGTCTCACTGGACTCAAGAGTAGTTTCACTTTGATTGTTGAGTGCTTCTGTACATTCGAGCTGAAATCTGTCAGTCTCGCTGTGATCCTGCACATCTTGTATGGGAATTGTGATTTCTGAGTCACTTGTCTCACATACAGTGGGTAGACCTTCAGTGTCTTCTTGTTGGTTAACTGAGCTGGGTGGACTGTCAGAGTCTGCTGTTGGTTGCTCTGATAGACCTTCATGGTCTTGTTCATGCATGGACTTCGCTGTAGAGTCTTGAGTTGCTTCCATTGTGGAGTCTGTCAACGAGCTCACAGTGGAGGCTTGTATCGCTCTCTCTCTGGAGTCTTTCGTCGCTCTCTGTGTGGAGTCGGGGACTCTTCGTGGTGCGTGGACCACTGGTTTGGCGTCAGGCCGCAGTAGAATCCTGTACTCGTACGGAAATGTGCCCATCCCGCTGAAGACATCTGGGTACTGGGCCAGGATGTCGTCGATGCTGCCCTGCGGATCCGGATGAGACGGTGTCATGGTGTAGACCCGTCGGATGAGGTTCAGTTACTTGCAGGCGTGCGCACCTAGCAGGGACGCCCTGTTTGGCTGAACAATCTCGAAGCGTAGGCTGGTCTCTGTGTCGATTGGACACTGTCAGGTGGCAAGACCCCAGTGCCTTTATTGCAGCTCTTTGATTGATCCTTTATTGATCTACGGGTAAGCGTTCTCCAAGGCGGCCTTCAGGACCCGCGACAACGCAGAATCGCCGAGCAGAAACTTATAGCCAAGTTCCGCACACATGAGTGCGGCCTCAACCGGGACCTGGGATTCATGTCGCATTACATTCATCCCCCACCATCTGGCCTGCGAGATCCTACCAACTGTCCTGGCTTGACACAATTCACACCTCTTTAACCTGGGGTTACCCCATCTCTGGATCTGTAAAGATTTAATCACCTGCTAATGCTCGCATTCCAAGCATTGTTTGGCATCTTCGTATCTGTCTATATATGTGTTTCTGGAACATACCTCTTCATTCACCTGAGGAAGGAGCAGCGCTCCGAAAGCTAGTGACATCGAAACAAACCTGTTGGACTTTAACTTGGTGTTGTAAGACTTCGTACTTTATTGCATTGCCAGTGTAGTCCTGGAGTTTGCAGGCAGCTGGAAGGAGCTTGGGAGCCTTCTTAATTCTCCTGAAGTCCGACTGAGAGATCAGGTTGGCGGAGGCACCTGTGTCCAGTTTGAACTGGATGGGGCATTGGTTGACATCCATCACTGCGTTCCATTCGTCCTCAAAATCCACGGCAAGGATTGACGGGACTTGCCATGTGCCCGGTGTGGCGTATTCGCACTTCGTGATGATGCCTACTCGGTATGTATTATCCAGGTAGTCACCATTTGGATCTGTAGCACTGCCTTGATCAGAGTCATGTGTTTGGTGTTGCACACTCCTGATGCCAATGGGAGTCGTTCAGTACTCGCTGTGTGGCATCACTTTCTTCTCGTTCAATGTCTTTGTTTTCGGATTTGTCATTGTGCTCCTCACTTCGGGTGGTGCAAACTGCTTGTTCCAGGGTGCTGCGGAGGTTATTTTCAGTGTCTGGTAGAAGTTCGGGCATTGTTCTGTCTTTCGAGGTGAAGGAATTGTGTTTTGTGGCTTTAAAACTCTTCTTTTTAATTTTCGGACATTTCCCCTTTAAGTGGGCGTGGTCCGGGGCCTCTGACATCATGCCGCTCGTGACGTCATGCGTAGGACTCAATTGCGCATGCGCACGCCAAGGTTCCTTTACTGTGCGCTCTTTTCGCAACTGCGCATGCGTGGCTTCTCGCGCATGCGCAAAACGCCGGTTTGTGTCTTTTAGGAAAGTGCGCATGTGCGGACTGGTCAGACTGCACAAGCGCAAGTTGGCTGCCTTTCAAAACTGCCGTCTTCTTCTGTTTCAACCCTACCTCTGCCTCATGGTGAGTATTCGCGCCATTGGAGGGGAGTAGCCATCTTTGCTCACAGGCAAAGAGCCCAGGGCTGCTGGGATTGGTGCCCCAGTGCCCAGCGGGGCTGGGGGACCCTCAGCTGGGTGGGGATCCCGCTCCAGGATTGGGCCACCATGGAAGGGTGGGGGGGAGGCCCTGGGGGGAGGTAAACGCGTACAGCTCCCCCATGCCAACCAATAGATTATGTGTATCCATTCTGGGGGCAGCCATTGTCCCTGCCCATCTGTCCCACCGACCACCCACGCAGCAGCCAACATCCAAACACCCAGGGATGGGACACAGCTGAGAGGACATGGCCACGGCCGGAAGGCGGGTGAGTGCCACGGGGAGGGGGCCACCGCCCGGTCCAGGTGATGTCATGAGCAAATATCCGGGGAGGGGGAATGCCTGGAGAGATGGGCCAAGGTCTCGGAGGTCGGCCATATTGCGGAGGTAAGTGATAGGAGGCATCATACTGGTTGTGCTCAAGAGTGTTTAATGTGTTTAACAGTCCGCCATTCTCCCGATGGTGCCTCGCCCCCACCCTCTTTCCCCCACACCCTCCCCTCATTTGCCCCACCCTGCGCCGGTGCCCTCAGTGGTCAGTGAGTCCCCCTGGCTCTGCCACTACGTCTAGGTGTGTCCCCGGGATGCACATCAGAGGTGGAGGCAGCCAGCTGCTTACCTCGTCCCGTGGCCTTCGATGCCCCTGGCGGACGTCCTCTGTCACATTGCAATCTGTGGGATCTTGCTGTGTGCATACTGGTGCCTCGCCTCTCATTTTCTTTTCCAATCTTGGAAATGCGGGAGTCACTGGCATGGCAGGCTCTTTGCTCATCCCTGAGAAGGTGGCGATAGGCGGATCAGCTGACTGGCTTCCTGGCAGTTAGGAGCCAGCTGCCTTGTTGTGGAACTGGAGTCCCATGTAGACCAAGTCAGCAGCGTTCCTTCAGTTTAATTTATTGGTGAACCAGTTAGATTTTTACAGCAGGGAGCAGTCTGGAGTAAGAACTTCATTAACCCTTTAACCCTGATAACAGCAGCCCCCGTGTACAGTACAGGATAAGGAAATTATTAACTGTTTACTGCTGATAATAGTGGCTGGAGGCCGACTTCTGTTGATGTGCCGAATGAGTAATACATTAACCCTTTACTCAAGGATTCATGTGCAGGAGGGGCTGGTTTAGCACAGTGGGCTAAGCAGTTGGCTTGTAATGCAGAACAAGGCCAGCAGCGCGGGTCCAATTCCCGTACCGACCTCCCTGAACAGGCGCCGGAATGTGACGACTAGGGGCTTTTCACAGTAACTTCATTGCAGCCGACTTGTGACAATAAGAACATAAGAACTAGGAGCAGGAGTAGGCCATCTGGCCCCTCGAGCCTGCTGCACCATTCAATGAGATCATGGCTGATCTATTGTGGACTCAGCTCCACTTTCCGGCCCGAACACCAGAACCCTTAATCCCTTTATTCTTCAAAAAACTATCTATCTTTATCTTAAAAACATTTAATGAAGGAGCCTCTACTGCTTCACTGAGCAAGAAATTCCATAGATTCACAACCCTTTGGGTGAAAAAGTTCCTCCTAAACTCAGTCCTAAATCTACTTCCCCTTATTTTGAGGCTATGCCCCCTAGTTCTGCTTTCACCCGCCAGTGGAAACAACCTGCCCGCATCTATCCTGTCTATTCCCTTCATAAATGTATATGTTTCTATCAGATCCCCCCTCATCCTTCTAAATTCCAACGAGTACAGTCCCAGTCTACTCAACCTCTCCTCGTAATCCAACCCCTTCAGCTCTGGGATTAACCTAGTGAATCTCCTCTGCACACCCTCCAGTGCCAGTACGTCCTTTCTCAAGTAAGGAGACCAAAACTGAACACAATACTCCAGATGTGGCCTCACTAACACCTTATACAATTGCAGCAGAACCTCCCTAGTCTTAAACTCCATCCCTCTAGCAATGAAGGACAAAACTCCATTCGCTTTCTTGATCACCTGTTGCACCTGTAAACCAACTTTTTGCGACTCATGCACTAGCACACCCAGGTCTCTCCGCACAGCAGCATGTTTTAATATTTTATCATTTAAATAATAATCCCTTTTGCTGTTGTTCCTACCAAAATGGATAACCTCACATTTGTCAACATTGTATTCCATCTGCCAGACCCTAGCCCATTCACTTAGCCTATCCAAATCCCTCTGCAGACTTCCAGTATCCTCTGCACCTTTTGCTTTACCACTCATCTTGGTGATTATTATTATTATTACTATTATTAGGAACAGGGATGTGTTGCTACAATTATACAGGGCATTGGTGAGGCCACACCTGGAGTATTGTGTGGAGTTTTAGTCTCCTTATCTGAGGAAGGATGTTTTTGCTCTGGAGGGAGTGCAGCGAAGGTTTACCAGACTGATTCCTGGGTTGGCGGGAATGATGTACGAGGGGAGATTGAATCAGTTAGGATCGTATTTTTTGGAGTTTAGAAGAATGAGTGGGGTTCTCATCGAAACCTATAAAATTCTAACAGGACTGGACAGGGTGGATGCAGGAAGGATGTTCCCGATGGTGGGTGTGTCCAGAACCAGGGGTCACAGTCCGAGGATAGGGGATAAACCATTGAGGAAAGAGATGAGGAAAAATTTCTTCACCCCCAGAGTGGGCGGTCTGTGGAATTCATTAGGTTAGGTGGATTGGCCATGATCAATTGCCCTTAGTGTCCAAAATTGCCCTTAGTGTTGGGTGGGGTTACTGGGTTATGGGGATAGGGTGGGGGTGTGGACCTTGGGTAGGGTGCTCTTTCCAAGGGCCGGTGCAGACTCGATGGGCCGAATGGCCTCCTTCTGCACTGTAAATTCTATGATAATCTATGATTCCCACAGGAATGGTTGTGGAAAACACTCTGGCCAGAATCCTCATCCCATTGAGATTCCCGGCAAGATGGGGCGGTTCCAATGGGGAAGCCCATTGACAGCAGCGGGAGTAGACAATCCCGCCACCAACAAACGGCACGCCTCCGATAAACATGCGGCGGGAGACCGGAGAATCAGCCCAGTATGGTTTCAAGAAGCAGTTAGATATAGCGCTTGGGGAGAAGGAGATCTAAGGGGGGGAAAGCGGGAACAGGTTATTAAGTTGGATGATCAGCCATGATCATAATAATGGTGGGCAGAGGGGGCGGGGTTGCCTTGTTAATTAGGAATGAAATTAAATCAATAGCACTAAACGACATAGGGTCAGATGATGTGGAGTCTGTGTGGGTAGAGTTGAGGAACCACAAAGGCAAAAAAACCATAATGGGAGTTATGTACAGGCCTCCTAACAGTGGTCAGGACCGGGGGCACAAGATGCACCACGAAATAGAAAGTGCATGTCAGAAAGGCAAGGTCACAGTGATCATGGGGGACTTCAATATGCAGGTGGACTGGGTAAATAATGCTGCCAGTGGACCCAAGGAAAGGGAATTCATTGAATGTTTACAGGAGGGCTTTTTGGAACAGCTTGTGATGGAGCCCACGAGGGAACAGGCCATTCTGGACTTAGTGTTATGTAATGAGCCAGACTTGATAAAAGATCTTAAAGTAAGGGAACACTTAGGAGGCAGTGATCATAATATGGTACAATTCAGTCTGCAATTTGAAAGAAAGAAGGTAGAATCAGATGTAAAGGTGTTACAGTTAAATAAAGGTAACTACAGGGGCATGAGGGAGGAACTGACGAAAATCGACTGGGAGTAGCGCCTAGTGGGAAAGACAGTAGAACAGCAATGGCAGGAGTTTATGGGAGTAATTGAGGACACAGTACAGAGGTTCATCCCAACAAAAAGAAAGGTTATCAGAGGGGAGATTAGGCAGCCATGGCTGACAAAGGAAGTCAGGGAATGCATCAAAGCAAAAGAGAAAGCCTATAATGTGGCAAAGAGTAGTGGGAAGTCAGAAGATTGGGAAGGCTACAAAAACAAACAGAGGATAACAAAGAGAGAAATAAGGAAAGAGAGGATCAAATATGAAGGTAGGCTAGCCAGTAACATTAGGAATGATAGTAAAAGTTTATTTAAATACATTAAAAACAAACGAGAGGCAAAAGTCGACATTGGGCCGCTCCAAAATGACGCTGGTAATCTAGTGATGGGAGACAAGGAAATAGCTGAGGAACTAAATAAGTACTTTGTGTCAGTCTTCACAGTAGAAGACATGAGTAATATCCCAACAATTCAGGAGAGTCAGGGGGCAGAGTTGAATATGGTAGCCATAACAAAGGAGAAAGTGCTAGAGAAACTAAGAGGTCTAAAAATTGACAAATCTCCGGGCCCAGATGGGCTACATCCTAGAGTTCTAAAGGAGATAGCTGAAGAAATAGTGGAGGCGTTAGTTATGATCTTTCAAAAGTCACTGGAGTCAGGGAAAGTCCCAGAGGATTGGAAAATCGCTGTTGTAACCCCCCTGTTCAAGAAGGGAACAAGAAAAAAGATGGAAAATTATAGGCCAATTAGCCTAACCTCGGTTGTTGGCAAGATTCTAGAATCCATCGTTAAGGATGAGATTTCTAAATTCTTGAAAGTGCAGGGTCGGATTAGGACAAGTCAGCATGGATTTAGTAAGGGGAGGTCGTGCCTGACAAACCTGTTAGAGTTCTTTGAAGAGATAACAAACAGGTTAGACCAAGGAGAACCAATGGATGTTATCTATCTTGACTTCCAAAAGGCCTTTGATAAGGTGCCTCACGGGAGACTGCTGAGTAAAATAAGGGCCCATGGTATTCAAGGCAAGATACTAACATGGATTGACGATTGGCTGTCGGGCAGAAGGCAGAGAGTTGGGATAAAAGGTTCTTTATCGGAATGGCAACCGCTGACGAGTGGTGTCCCGCAGGGTTCAGTGTTGGGGCCACAGCTGTTCTCTTTATATATTAACGATCTAGATGACGGGACTGGGGCATTCTGGCTAAGTTTGTCGATGATACAAAGATAGGTGGAGGGGCAGGTAGTATCGAGGAGGTGGGGAGGCTGCAGAAAGATTTAGACAGTTTAGGAGAGTGGTCCAAGAAATGGATAATGAAATTCAACGTGGGCAAGTGCGAGGTCTTGCACTTTGGAAAAAAGAATAGAGGCGTGGACTATTTTCTAAACGGTGAAAAAATTCAAAATGCTGAAGTGCAAAGGGACTTGGGAGTCCTAGTCCAGGATTCTCTAAAGGTAAACTTGCAGGTTGAGTCCGTAATTAAGAAAGCAAATGCAATGTTGTCATTTATCTCAAGAGGCTTGGAATATAAAAGCAGGCATGTACTTCTGAAGCTTTATAAAGCACTAGTTAGGCCCCATTTAGAATACTGTGAGCAATTTTGGGCCCCACACCTCAGGAAGGACATACTGGCACTGGAGCGGGTCCAGCGGAGATTCACACGGATGATCCCAGGAATGATAGGCCTAACATACGATGAACGTCTGAGGATCCTGGGATTATATTCATTGGAGTTTAGGAGGTTGAGGGGAGATCTAATAGAAACTTACAAGATAATGAATGGCTTAGATAGGGTGGACATAGGGAAGTTGTTTCCATTAGCAGGGGAGACTAGGACCCGAGGGCACAGCCTTAGAATAAAAGGGAGTACTTTAGAACAGAGATGAGGAGAAATTTCTTCAGCCAGAGAGTGGTGGGTCTGTGGAATTCATTGCCACAGAGGGCGGTGGAGGCCGGGACGTTGAGTGTCTTTAAGACAGAAGTTGATAAATTCTTGATTTCTCGAGGAATTAAGGGCTATGGAGAGAGAGCGGGTAAATGGAGTTGAAATCAGCCATGATTGAATGGTGGAGTGGACTCGATGGGCCGAATGGCCTTACTTCCGCTCCTATGTCTTATGGGCTTATGGAATGGTGGAGCGGGCTCGAAGGGCCGGATGGCCTGTTCCAGGTCCTAGTTTCTATGATTACTCCTGCTTACCAACCCCCTGTGTACAACACAGAATAAGGAGTATATTAACCCTTTCCTCCAATGACACTGCCCCCATTGCCAGGGCAACGTCAATTCACTTCTTTTTGACTGATTTCTGTGGTTTAATAAACTCTTGTTTTTGTTTCAGAGATGCGTCCCGCCAGGTGCGGAAACTGTCAGCCGAGGCAGCTGGGCACCAGGAGGCCAAGAACTTCAAGCCGTTTCGGAGTTTTAGGTAAATGTGGGATCTCCCTGTGCAGTGTTTGGCCAGCCCAGCCGGAGTGGTGGAGTTGGGAAAGAGCCCCGTCTCTGGGCAGGGGAGGTGGGGAGGTTGAGGCTGTGATTCAAGGTCTTGTGGAGCTGGGCCCAAGCCGGGTGGTGGAGTTGGGCAAGAGCCCCGTCTCTGGGCAGGGGAGGTGGGGAGGTTGAGGCTGTGATTCAGGGTCTTGTGGAGCTGGGCCCAGGCCGGAGTGGTGGCGACGGAGGTCGGGAGAGGTCGGCAGGAGGGGATTTGGCTCTGTTTACAACATCAGAGACCGGAGCTGGAGAGGCCTTGCAAATCTGCTCCGCATTTCTGCAAGATCATGGCCGAACTTCCACCTGAGCTTCTGCCGTGTTTTGTGACTCTCTTAGTGCCTAGAATTCCATCGATCCCTGTCTTGAATATTCTCAATGGCTGAGCATCCCAGTTCTTGGGAATCAAAGATTCCCTACCCCCGGAGTGAAGGCAGTTCCCCTCCACCCAATCCTAAACGGTCTCCTCCTGGTCCTGAAACCCAGACCCTGCGATCTAGGTTCCCCCGCCAGTGAAAACAGTCCCTCAGCCTTCACTCTGTCACACTCTCTCAGATTCTACCTGTTTCAATGGCATCACCTCTCAGTCTTCTAAACTCCAGGGAATATAGGAGCGATCCTACTACTTGCTGTGTCTTCCCGTGAGGAACCCGGCAGTGATCAACCCCTTCCTTTGGACACACGAGTGGAGGCTCCAGTCAGGAGAAAGAGTGACTCTGTCCTGCCCCCAAAGGCCACGTGTCACAAGTGTATACAACGGATGCAAGGCAAGGTGTCAGGATACACAACAGCCGTGATCTCATTCAATGTCACAACAAGCTTGAGGGGTAATGGTCGCCACCTATTCCTCACCTCCCGACTATCGGGCGCGGATGTACCCTACTCCCCCAGCTTAAATATTCACTCCCTCCACCACCGACGAACAGTGGCAGCTGACAAGATGCACTGCAGCAACTCGCCAAGGTTCCTTAGACCGCACCTTCCAAACCTGAATCCGCTATCATCTAGAAAGGGCAGCAGATACCTGGGAACGCCGCCACCTGCAAGTTCCCCTCCACTCACCATCCTGACTTGGAAATATATCGCCGTTCCTACACTTGTTTTGGGCCAGGGTTTAGAGAAACCCAAAGTGTATCATGGAGTTCACCTGACCCACAACGTTTGCTAGATTGTGGTATGGGGAGCACACGGCCCACTCTACAGGTGTGGTACAGCAGAAATGGAAAAGTATTTTTTAAAAGCAAAACAATGTTTATTCTATGAACTCAAGTTAACCTTTTTAAAACATACAGTGAACATCTTAGCAACCATTAATTCAAATACAACCCCCAAAGAATACAACACTAAGTAATCCTTAATAACTTCCCAAACAACATCCAGAAGACAGAAGAAACACCTTTCGACAGACGCACATCAGGTTTACATTCACTACTGAGAACATTTATAATTCTGAATTCGCCAAATGATCAAGAGATAGTCTTTTGATGGCAGAGAGATCAACAGTGCACCTGCTCTGTCTGGCTTCAGCTCCAACACTGAAAACGAAACTAAAACACACCCTGCAGCAAACAGCCTAAAACGAAAGTAAAAAGCCAACAGACAGCCCACCTCCACCCACTCTCTGACATCACTGCAGTAGTAAACACCCATTTCTTAAAGGTACTCTCACTACAGCTATTTATATACACACCCATTTATAAACACCCATTTCTTAAAGGTACTCTCACATAACACACTGTCGCTGGGTCAAAATCCTGGAACTCCCTCCCTAACAGCACAGTGGGTGTACTCACACCACATGGACTGCAGCGGTTCAAGAAGGCAGCTCACTACCGCCTCCTCATGGACAATTAGGGATGGGCAATAAATACTTGTCTAGCCAGCGAAGAGTCCACCTCCCGTGAAATATTAAAAAGACCTGTAGAGTGATGCCCCTATTGCTGTTTGATATTTCTAATTCTTTCCCAAGTTATGGACAAGGCCAGCATTTATTGCCCACTTCTAATTGCCCTATGAGAAGGGAGCAGTGCGTTGTCGAGGCAACTCAGCTTTCCATCTCGTCTGACTGCTTGTGATATAAGAATAGAGCACATAAACCTTATTAATCCTTGAGCCTTCTAAATGCTTGAGTTTAAAAGGGTGAGGGCAGATCTGATTGAGGTCTTTAAAGTGATTTAAGGGTTTTGATGAGATAGATAGGAGAGAAACTATTTCCTCTGGAGGGCGGGGGTCTAGAAAAAGGGGGTATAACCTTAAAATGAACACCAAACTGTTGAGGAGTGAGATCAGGAAGCACTGCCTCTCACAAAGGATAGCGGAACACTCCCCAATTCTCCCCCTCCCTCTCCGCTTGTCAGAAGGTCTAGAACGAGGGGCCACTGTTTCAAAATAAGGATGTTGCTCTTTTAAGACCAGGTGGGATTTACCACATCGGAAAGCAGAGCGGGAATGCCCAAAGATGTGGAGGTTAGGTTCAGGGGGTTATTGGGATAGGACGGGGGAGTGTGCTTGGGTTAAGTGCTCCGAGGGTTGAAGCAGACTCAATGGGCTAAATGGCCTCCTCTACACTGTAGGGATTCGATAATTCCAGAAGAATGGTTTTTTTCCAAAGTGGTAATAAAGGCAGTGGGAACAGAGTCTTTGAATGTTTTTAAGGCAGAGCGAGATAGATTCTTGATTAATAATGGAGGTGAAAGGGGAACAAGGGAGTGAAAGGTTATCGGGCGGGTCGGGCAGGAATGTGGGGTTGAGGTTGGAATCAGCCACGATCCTATTGAATGGTGGAGCAGGCTCGAGGGGCCGAGTGGCTTACTCCTGCTCCTAATTGTATGTCCATATGTTCAGTGCTTCTAAGACTGACATTGTTGGGCTTTTATTTAGCAAGGAGGGCAACCATATGGTGCCTTGAGACAGATTGGCCATTATCTCACTGAATGGTGGGCGGAAGAGGTTAGAGGGGCTGAATGGCCTCATCCTGTTCCATTGTCCCCATCAGCACACGGTACATGATTGAGCTACATCCACTGACTGGTTGGGAGACTCGTGTGACCCATGGACTGGGTAATGTCCATGGCAGGGAGGACTCCCAATGATGTGCCAACACTTTGACACAAGGTTCACGAGTGGCTGTTAATGATTATAGGAGAACAGCTCTTCTGGGAATCCCTGGGTTTCGAAATTCACAAACTGTCCTCCGAAATGGGCCAATATTTGCGGAGGTCCCTGGTATTTCACTGTTAACTGAAGACTTTGGGATTGTTTATGGCAGGGTCAGGTGGTAGCCCAGAATGTCTTGACGTTGGGCCATGTGACCTTGGTGCTGGGGCCCGTTCAGTCGGGCACCAGGTTTGAGTACTTGATGAGCCCTGATGGATAGTCCTCCTTTAAACGTCAGCCTTCATTAGCCACAAGTCTGCCCTTTGTTTTTATTTAGGTCATCCTCCTTCACTCTTTCAACCCAGCCCAGGTTTTTCCAATCCTTTAAAGGCATCTTCAGGTAAGTTCGGTTTTGCCATGTTGAAAGTTCCTGAGCAGCTGAGTGCCAGCTTTCTAACCTCCTGATCTGCCTCGCCAATCTGCTTGCTGAAACATGTATGTTCCACTTAGCGGGAGAGCACGGGATAGATCCCAGTCGCTGGACTGTGTCTTCGAGGAACTCACTCAGGGCTGGGCGTGGAGTTGTTCATGGTGTCAATCCCGCCCCTTTCCAGCACTTAAGCCGCCCATTAGTCACCTTCCTTACTACAACTGGACTTACTGATCTTAAACTTTCTCTTTCCCCAACTGTCTCTTGGAAGCTTTGACTCACACTGAGACATGCTGATGTTCATGCCCCACAGGGGCCTCCTCCCCCACCCCCCGCCACGTCTCACCCCATCACCATATCCTTCTACCCCTTCCTCTCTCTCATCTGTTTATCCAGCTTCCGCCTTAAAGACATGAACGTTATTCACCTCAACCACTCCTTGTGGGAGCAAGTTCCAAATTCTCCCCACTCTCTGGGTAAAGACGTTTCCCTTGAATTCCCAATTGCATTTCTTTGTGACCATCTCCTGTTCATCGCACCAAGTTCGGGACTCTTCAACAAGCGGAAAAACTCCTCTTTGCATCTATCCTATTGAATGCTTTCATTGTCTTGAAGATTTGTATTGGGTCGTACCTCCGCCTTATCTTTCCTGTCGAGGAGGACTCCAGCCTGTCCAATCTTTCCTGATAGTTCCAGCCTCTGGGTTCTGGAATCCTCTTTGTCAATCTGTTTTCCTCCTCCTCGAGGGTGAATACCTGGACTGTGCACAGTAACTCCAGGTGTGACCCAGCCATTCTTCAGTACAGGTTCAACATCTTTCTGCTTTGGAATTCCAGTCCTTTAGAAAAGTGATCCTTGCTCTCTCTGTCCTTGTTTTTAGTCAGCTTCCTGTTCATTCTACTGCTTCTGCCAAGGCTCCACCTCTCCTGACCATCTCGATGGCCTTTTGAAAATCCAAGTATATTACATCTACTACATGACCCTTGTCTACACTTTCTGATACTTCTTCAAAGAATTCAAGAAGGTTGGTCAAGTGAGACCTTCCCTTTAGAAATCTATGCCGAACGCTCTTTGATTTTGCAACTGAGTTTGGGTTGAGGCTCAGTTGATGTCACAAGGTTCCAGGTTCAAATCCCATTCCAGGGCACCCACAACAAGGCTGCCATTCCACTGCAGCACTGAGGGTGTGCCGCACTGTTGGAGGTTCAGCCCTTCAGAAACATTGTCAAACTGAGGCCCTGTCTGCCTGCTTGCATAGATGTAAACGTTCCCATTTCGCAGAAGAGCAGCGGATCTGGGGGTGTGGAGGGGAGGGGGTGTAGCGGGGTTGGGCGGGAGGCAGTAGGGTGGGGTAATGGGGTGAGGGATTCTCCCTGGGTCAATACATATTCCTGGCTTATCATCACTAAAACAGCTCACCTGGTCATTACCGCAGTGCAGTCTGTGGGAGCTGGCTGTGCTCAAATTGCCTGCTGTGTTCCCAACATTACGACAGTAACTGCACATCATTGGTGGCAGTGACTTTGGGGTGAGTGTGAAAAGTCTTTCTTTGTAAGGCAGGGGGTAAAGGGGAAGAGTGAGGCGAGGAGGTTTAGAAAGGGAATTTCCAGTGGAATGTAGGTGATTGAAAGTATAAACATCCCAACAGCGCACATTTTGTTTTATTGTTCAACTTTGGTGTGTTTATGTTCAAACTGCATTCAGTGAACAATAAAACATTGTGCGTCAGTTCTATATTACCAAGTTGTCAAAGTAAATTAATTTGTCTATTTGGAAGGGACTGTACATTTCTAGGTAGGCTACACTTTCCATCTAATTTATTTAACTTATTTATTAATTGCTGAATGTTGCCCATTTCCTCATCTCCAGTTAACCTGTGTGTCTCCACATCATTCCTATCTAGTCTGCAATTGTGACAGGCCACATTTAATCTTACTTATGTTTCTGTGTGTGTGTGTATGTCTGTGTGCTTGCGTGCATGCATGTGTGTGCGTGCATGTGTGTGCGTGCATGTGTCTGTTTGTGTGTGTGCATGTGTGTCTGTTTGTACATGTGTGTGCATGTGTCTGTGTGTCTGTTTGTGCGTGTGTGTGCATGTGTCTGTGTGTGTGTACACTTGTGTGTGTCTGACTATCTGTGTGTGTGTGTGTGGCTATGTGTCTTTTGATTGTGTGTTGCCTCTGTATTTGTGTCTTGTGTGTGTGTCTATGTGTGTGGACATTTGTACTTTTGTGTGTGTTTGCACGTGTGCATATGTGTTTGTGTGAGCGCATTCTTGTGTGTGTGTATGGTTGTGCGTGTGTGCGTGCCTGTGCATGTGTGTGTTCGTGTACTCTTCTTCTGAATTCGAACAGGAAACGGTCGAGCACATGTTTCAGTGAGATAGATTGCAGCCCAACCAACTTCGGCGCAGCCGCAAGAGTTCCAGCCAGAGTCCGGCACAGTTTGGTGAGTGATCATCACGCTAACTGTGGTTACAGTCTGGGGGGAGGGGTGGGGGAGGATCTCTCCGTCAGCAGCACCAGTGTGAACCTGGCCCACACACCGTCAGCCAGCTCCTCGGTCTGATCTGTCAGCCAAGTGTCAGCTCTAGGAGCTGGTTGGTGGTGTGTGGGTCAGGGTCAGCCGGGTAGCAACTCTCTTATCTCCGACGGTTCATGGCCCCTTGCAGAGAGTTCAGCACAAGGCCCAGGCTGACACCCCCACTGCGGTTCTGAGGGAAAACATCATTGGAAGAAAACCAGGTGAGCACATTGGTGTTTGTCGGATCCTGCTGTGTGCAAATTTGCTTCAGTTTCTCCAACAGTGACTACATTTCAAGAGTACCTCATTGGCTGTAAAGCGCATTGACATATTTACAGAACATTAGTCAACCAGATGAAGTTTACAATGATGGGCACGATTCTCTGAAATGGAGACAAAGTGTTCGCGACATCGTGAACGCCGTCGAGGTTCACGACGGCGCGAAACGGCCCCTATCCCGACCGATTCAGGGCCCGAAAATGTGCAAGGGCAAGGGCGGCGCCGCGTCATTTACGCAAGCCAGGCCTTGGCGCCGCGTAAAGGCGGCGCCGCATACAAGACGCGGCCGGCGCCGCATAACTGGCGTCACCCGCGCATGCACGGTTGCAGTCCTCCCCGAGTCCGCCCCGCAAGTAGCTGTCCGATGGATCTTGCGGGGCTGCGGAAGAAAGGAGGTCCTCCTTCAGAGAGGCCGGCCCCATTTGAGGCCCCCCCCTGGTGCAGGATCTGCCCCCCCCCCCCCCCCCAGCGATCCCGCGCTGTTCCCGCCGGCAGCGACCAGGTGTGGACGGCGCCGGGGGGAACCCGCCATTTTGGTCAGGCCGCTCGGCCCATCCGGCTCTGAGAATCGCGGGGGTACTGGTGAATCGCCATTTTGGCTGTCTCGGGCGATTCACTGGACCGCGCCGCGCAAAACGCGATTGTGCCGATCTGGCCGCTTCCGTGAATCGCGGGAGGGCGTCGGACCGGCGTGGCGGCAACATTTGGCGACCCAGGCGATTCTCTGAAACGGCGCGGGAGCGGAGAATCCCGCCCAATGACTTTGATTCCAGATTTTTTTTGTTGAATTCAAATCTGGTCATCTTCCTTGGAGTGGGATTCGAACCGGGGTCCCCAGAGCATTACCCTGGGGGGTCTCTGGATTACCAGCCTAGTGACAATACAACTGTGCCCCCACTGCCATGTGAAAACCCCCATGGTCAAACAGCCTTCCTTGGCTCACACGTGAAGAATGGACATGGCAATGAGTTGCCAGGGTGACTCCAGGGAGCTGTAGCCCAGTCCCTCTGTCCAGAGAAGAAGGAGGTGGCCATTCTGCCCATTGATCCTCTGCCAGCTCTTTGAAAGGGCTATCCCCTTATTCCCACTCCATTCCCCTCACCCCTGATTCCTACAATGTTTCCCCATTTCAAATTTTTAATTCATATAACCAAATCTGGAATGTCAAGCTAGTCTCAGTGACGGCGAACATGAAACTATCATCGATTGTTGTAAAAACCCGTCTGGTTCACTCGTGTCCTTTAGGGAAGGAAATCTGCCGTCCTTACCCAACTCCCCCTTAACCTTCTCTGCCTCATGGAGAACAATCCCAGCTTCGTCGGTCTGTCCACATTAACTGAATGCCTCACACCCCCTGGTTCCATTCTGGGAAATTTCCCCTGCATCACCTCCAAGGCCTTGACATCCCTCCTGAAGTCTGGCACCCAGAACTGGACACAATTCTCCAGTTGAGGCCTAGTCTGTTTCTTATAAAGGTTTACCGTAGCCTCTTTGCTTTAATACTCTTATTTATAAAAGCCCAAATCCTAACTACCTGGTTATCGTCCTTCCAGTTAGTTTTAATGATTTCTGCACATGTAAGAACATAAGAACTAGGAGCAGGAGTAGGCCATCTGGCCCCTCGAGCCTGCTCCGCCATTCAATGAGATCATGGCTGATCTTTTGTGGACTCAGCTCCACTTTCCGGCCCGAACACCATAACCCTTAATCCCTTTATTCTTCAAAAAACTATCTATCTTTATCTTAAAAACATTTAATGAAGGAGCCTCTACTGCTTCACTGGGCAAGGAATTCCATAGATTCACAACCCTTTGGGTGAAGAAGTTCCTCCTAAGCTCAGTCCTAAATCTACTTCCCCTTATTTTGAGGCTATGCCCCCTAGTTCTGCTTTCACCCGCCAGTGCCATATACCTCCAGGTCTCTCTGGCCCTGCATCTCCTTTAGAATTGTTCAGTGTGTATCACGGAAAAGAGACACGTGTTGCTGCAGTTTCTCACCTGGCACTCATCAGGACAAATGCAAGAATACCAAATTTCAAACAGTCACAACAATCTATGTAGAGGAAATTATGCTGATTGGTTGGTAAGTCAATTCTAATTGGTCAAGACATTGCCATGGAGAAAGAACTGCGTCTCAGGGGCACAGTGGTTAGCACTGCTGCCTCTCAGTGCCAGGGACCCAGGTCCAATTCTGGTCTTGGGTGACTAACTGTGTGTAGTTTGTATGTTGTCCCCATGTCTGCGTGGATTTCCTCCAGGTGCTCCGGTTTCCTCCCATAGTCCAAAGATGTGCAGGTTAGGTGGATTGGCCATGATAAACTGCCCAGTAGCGTCCAAAGGTTAGATGGGGTTATGGGGGTAGGGTGGAGGAGTGGGCCTAGGTAGGGTGCTCTTTCAGGGGGTCGATGTAGACTCAATGGGCCGAATGGTCTCCTTCTGCAGTGTATCGATTCTAAGTTTTTGAATCTATTGGATCCCCAAACTCCTGCTCCTTCATAAAGGCCCATGACTTGAACATATTCCTTTTGTTTGCAGAGAGCAGGCCTCTGAATATATGTTGCCTCTGGCTAGTGTAAATGAACTACGTTACAGCTCGACTGATTAACTTAAACTGGTTGCTAGTGTAGCCAATAGCGCACTCGGGATTGTTCAGCGAGTGCTGCCCAATCGTGGAATCCCATCTAATGGTAGACATTTTGTTTTGAATTTTGGAAGCGCGGCTAGTTGAGTACGGTCTGTACTCTGCCTGTTATGAACAGCCAAAGGAACATGTTTGATTCAGTCAGCCAATCATTGGGACATATTGCTTACCAGTTATGCCAACTAATTATCATCCTTTTGTCCCGTCATATAAATTGTGATCATTTGAAATTTGGAATTCTTGTGTTTGCCCTAATGAGTTCAAGATAAAAAGCTTCGACAAGGTGTCTCTCTTTGTGGGCGGCACGGTAGCACAGTGGTTAGCGCCAGGGTCGCAGGTGCGATTCCCGGCTTGGGTCACTGTCTGTGTGGAGTCTGCACGTTCTCCCCGTGTCTGCGTGGGTTTCCTCCGGGTGCTCCGGTTTCCTCCCACAGTCCAAAGATGTGCGGTTTAGGTGGATTGGCCATGCTAAACTGCCCTTAGTGTCCTAAAAGTTTAGGTGGGGTTACTGGCTTATGGGGATAGGGTGGAGGTGCGGGCTTGGGTAGGGTTGGATGCTCTTTCCAAGGGCCGGTGCAGACCCGATGGGCCGAATGGCCTCCTTTTGCACTAAATTCTCTGATTCCTCACAGAAATGTTCAAGTTGTGTTCTACCAAGTGATTGTTTGTGCCCTTTATTTTCTGTTACCTCGCCGCGATCTTCCTCTAAGATGCACCACTTCACATTTTGCAGCGTTTGGTTTCCGCTGCCGCCGGTCTGTCTGCGTCGCCCTGAAGTCTGTTGCTATCGGATTCACATTCAAAATAAAACGATCATCTTGTGAATTTGCTCTTTTCACCAGGAAGCACATGATGGCGAGGTTAATGCTGTCAAGTTTTCTCCAAGCTCCAAGATTCTGGCCACAGGAGGCAGTGATCGGAGAGTGAAGCTGTGGGACATCGTGGGAGGTGAGCACGACAGGAGGTCATCGGGATAACGAGCAGAGCATAAATTAAACTGGAGAGTCAGCAAATTAGCGATGATGACAACCAAAATAAATAAAATAAGTAGGAATCTGAGAACTTAGAAATAATTGGAAGGAGGGTCGGCTGTGTATGTGCATGAGAGGGAGTGTGCATTTATGAGTGTGTGTGTGAGAGAATGCACAAGTGTGAATGTGTGAGTGCACACATGAGAGTGCACATGTGTGTGAGTGCATGTGTGTGTGTGTGCACGTGTGTGCACATGTGTGAGAGTGCACGTGTGTGTGTGAGTGCACGTGTGTGAGTGCACGTGCACGTGTGTGAGTGCACATGTGTGTATATGTGAGACTGAGTATGTGTGAGTGCACATTTATGAGTGTATGCATGTGAGTGCGCGTGAGTTTGTGTGTGCGAGTGCATGTATGTTAGAGTACATATGTGAGAGTGCACATGTGAAGGTGCATGTGTGTAGAGTGCATGTGCGTGAGAGCATGTGTGAGAGTGTGTATCTGTGTGCTTGTGTGTGGGTATGTGTGCGCCTGTGTGTATATGATTGTGTGTGGGTGTGTGTATGTATGTGTGTGAGTGTGTATCTGCCTGTATGTGTATGATTGCGTGTGGGTGTGTATGTGTTGTGTGTAGGTACGTGTGTGCCTGTGTATATGATTGTGTGTGGGTATGTGTGTGCCTGTGTATATGTTAGTGGTGTGTGTGTGCTTCCTTGTGTGTGAGTATGTGTTAGAGTGTGTGTATGTATATGATTGTGTGTGTGTGCCTGTGTGGGTAATGATTATGTGTGTGTATGATTGTGTGTGATGGAGGAGTTGGTATCTGAGTTTCAGTTTTGTTATTCTTCGTGGATTTTGTTGGAGATGGTCACTGGGGTGTAAATGCTACTTGTCACTTAGCAACCCAAACTTGAATGTTGTCCAGGGTCTTGCTGCAGATGGGTGCAGACTGCTTCAGTAGATAGGACCAGATCTTAGGACATCAAATTTCTCGAATATGAGAATGGTATTGGATGAATTGGATAAATGGTTGTCACCGCCAAACAGAAAGACAGCAGAGATTGCAGGATAGGATAGTAAAGTTGGGATGCAAAGCTATACATTTTCTGGAAGGCACTGCCTGCAAGGCTGTTGGAAGCAGATTTAATGATAACCTCAAAAAGGAATTGGATAAATAATGGAAGAAGAAACATCTATAGGGGGCAATGGACTAATTGGATAGGTATTTCAGAGAGTGATTGATGATGGGCCGAACGGCCTCCTTCTGTTCTTTGTCTGATTCCATGCTCGACATTTGAGTTGAATTGCCTGGATTCCGATAGTCCGGCGGGGGGGCTCCTGAGGGTAATGATCTTGGGGGGGGGGGGGGTGGAGGGGCTCCTGAGGGTAATGATCTGAGGGGGGAGGGGCTCCTGAGGGTAATGATATGGGGGGGGCTCCTGAGAGTAATGATCTGCGGGGGGGCTCCTAAGGGTAATGATCTGGGGGGGAGGGGCTCCTGAGGGTAATGATCTGCGGGGGGGAGGGGCACCTGAGGGTAATGATATGGGGGGGGGGAGGCTCCTGAGGGTAATGATCTGCGGGGGGAGGGGCTCCTAAGGGTAATGAGCTGGGGAGGGGCTCCTGAGGGTAATGATCTGGGGGGGGGGAGGGGTGGAGGGACTCCTGAGGGTAATGATCTGAGGGGGGGGGCTCCTGAGGGTAATGATCTGGGGGGGGGGGGGTGGAGGGGCTCCTAAGGGTAATGATCTGGGGAAGGGCTCCTGAGGGTAATGATCTGGGGGGGGGGGGTGAAGGGGCTCCTGAGGATAATGATCTGAGGGGGGAGGGGCTCCTGAGGGTAATAATATTGGGGGGGGGCTCCTGAGGGTAATGATCTGTGGGGGGGGAGGGGCTCCTGAGGGTAATGATCTGGGGGGAGGGGTTCCTGAGGGTAATGATCTGGGGGGTGGCTCCTGAGGGTAATGATCTGGGGGGAGGGGCTCCTGAGGGTAATGATCTGGGGGGGAGGGGCTCCTGAGGGTAATGATCTGGGGGGAGGTGCTCCTGAGGGTAATGATCTGGGGGGGAGGGGCTCCTGAGGGTAATGATCCGGGGGGGGGCTCCTGAGGGTAATGATCTGGGGGGAGGGGCTCCTGAGGGTAATGATCTGGGGGGGGGGCTCCTGAGGGTTATGATCTGGGGGGGGGGCTCCTGAGGGTAATGATCTGGGGGGGGGGGCTCCTGAGGGTAATGATCTGGGGAGGGGCTCCTGAGGGTAATGATCTGGGGGGGGGAGGGGCTCCTGAGGGTAATGATCTGAGGGGGGTGGGCTCCTGAGGGTAATGATCTGAGGGGGGGGGGCTCCTGAGGGTAATGATCTGCGGGGGGGAGGGGCTCCTAAGGGTAATGATCTGGGGAGGGGCTCCTGAGGGTTATGATCTGTGGGGGTGAAGGGGCTCCTGAGGATAATGATCTGAGGGGGGAGGGGCTCCTGAGGGTAATAATATTGGGTGGGGGGGCTCCTGAGGGTAATGATCTGTGGGGGGAGGGGCTCCTGAGGGTAATGATCTGGGGGGAGGGGCTCCTGAGGGTAATGATCTGGGGGGGAGGGGCTCCTGAGGGTAATGATCTGGGGGGGAGGGGCTCCTGAGGGTAATGATCCGGGGGGGAGGGGGCTCCTGAGTGTAATGATCTGGGGGGGGGCTCCTGAGGGTTATGATCTGAGGGGGGCTCCTGAGGGTAATGATCTGGGGGGGGGCTCCTGAGGGTAATGATCTGGGGGGAGGGGCTCCTGAGGGTAATGATCTGGGGGGGAGGGGCTCCTGAGGGTAATGATCTGGGGGGGAGGGGCTCCTGAGGGTAATTATCTGGGGGGGAGGGGCTCCTGAGGGTAATGATCCGGGGGTGAGGGGGCTCCTGAGGGTAATGATCTGGGGGGGGGGCTCCTGAGGGTTATGATCTGGGGGGGGGGCTCCTGAGGGTAATGATCTGGGGGGGGGGGCTCCTGAGGGTAATGATCTGGGGGGGGGGGGCTCCTGAGGGTTATGATCTGGGGGCGGGGCTCCTAAGGGTAATGATCTGGGGTGGGGGGGGGCTCCTGAGGGTAATGATCTGGGGGGGAGGGGCTCCTGAGGGTAATGATCTGGGGGGAGGGGCTCCTGAGGGTAATGATCTGGGGGGGGGGCTCCTGAGTGTAATGATCTGGAGGGAGGGGCTCCTGAGGGTAATGATCTGGGGGGGAGGGGGCTCCTGAGGGTAATGATCCGTGGGGGGGGGGCTCCTGAGGGTTATGATCTCGGGGGGGGGGGCTCCTGAGGGTAATGATCTGGGGGGAGGGGATCCTGAGGGTAATGATCTGGGGGGGAGGGGCTCCTGAGGGTAATGATCTGGGGGGAGGGGCTCCTGAGGGTAATGATCTGGGGGGATGGGCTCCTGAGGGTAATGATCTGGGGGGGAGGGGCTCCTGAGGGTAATGATCTGGGGGGGAGGGGCTCCTGAGGGTAATGATCTCGGGGGGGGGGGGGGCTCCTGAGGGTTATGATCTCGGGGGGGAGGGGCTCCTGATTGTAATGATCTGGGCGAATTCTCAGATATTGTCTTCGGAATGAAACAAGGTGAATATCCGAATATAAGAAGTCGAGCAGGAGCAGAGAACGCAGCTCTGGGAGCCAGTCTGCCAATCGATATTCAATCCCATCCAATCATCATGGGGACGATTCTCCGAGCCCCGGGCAGGGCCGGAGAATCTGAGCAACCGCGCCACGATGCCCCCACGCCGGCGCGCGATTCTCCGAGGTGCGGAGAAGCGGCGCCATTTGCGCCGGCGCCTTTCCCGTGGCGCCGGCCGCTGAAAACAGCGGGGCCACCGATTCTCCGGCCCGGATGGGCCGAGCGGCCGCTCCGACACGACAGAGTCCCGCCGACGCCGTTCATCCCTGGTCGCTGCCGGCGGGATCTCTGCGGGAACGCTCGGGGGTCGGCCCGTGGGTGGGGGTGGGGGGGGGGCCTCCGAACGGGTCTGGCCCGCAATCGGGGCCCACCCATCGGCGGGCTGGCCTATTTCCCCCCCCCGGGACTACTGACAGCGGCAGCTAGCCCCTGAACACTGACCCCAGTGTTGGGTCGGGTCGGCGCGCGTAAGTAGTTCCCCGCGCATGCGCGGGATTGAGCTGGCCCAACTGCGCATGCGCGGGACCCAAGGCGCCACATCTTTTACGCGGCGACGGGTCTCCGAAGCCGCGGCGAGGCCCCACCCCTGCAAATCACGCCACGCCAGCCCCACGGAGTACCCAGAATAGGGGTCTGGGAACGGGTGCCGATACCGGAGTACAACACTCCGGTTTTTACTCCGGCGTCGGCACTTTGACTCCCGTTGGGAGAATCCCGCCCCATATTCCTGATTCCCTCAGTGCGCTAATGTCTATTGATCTCAACCTTGAATATACTCAACAACGCAGCAGCCACCCCTCTCTGTGGCCGAGAATTCCAAAGATTCACCACCCTCGGAGTTCCCATCCCAGTCCTAAATGGTCTACCCCCTTATTCTGACCCTGTGGCCCCTTGTGGATCCCAAGCCAGACGGTGAAGTAACAAATTGGACATGAATCCCTTTCTTAATAGTTCATTTATCTACAGACTGTAGTGTGACATGTGTCTGCCTCCTACCTACCCAGTGTCCCAGCAGTCTCCCTTTATATGTGCTCTAGGCGCTTAATTAAGACATGCCCCACAGCTGTGCTTCTTAACAATATAATTAACATATCATTAACATCCTGTTCTCTTCAATCAGGGAGCACAGTGTTTATGCTATCATTCCCTGTAAGAATTTTGTGCATTTCTGTGGTGGCTTGACATATATGTGCTGGAGGTGTGTGTTCTAATCTAAAAGGAGTGTATTCAGGAAGAGAAGGACAATATTGGCACGGAGTAACTCAGTAATGGTGTTCATCCCGCAGCTTTGGGGTTTACTCTGCCCGGCCCCTCCGCTCCCTGGCTCCGCACTGGAGCACTATTGTCCAGACTTCACATGCTCCCGTGCGAGTGGCTCAGCCCGTCACATGGGCCCACCCCCTTAAAGGGGCCACGCTACCACAACCCACTCCCCTTAAATGCCTCAGTTAACAACAAGATAACTATTCACAATATGATCCACATTAGGGATGACAACATAAGGGAAAGAGAGTCGGTCCATTAAAGAATCAATCGACCTGGTCCGCATGGATCTCCTCAACACAGCAGCCGATCTTTCACCTTCTGGAACAGTCGGGTTTTCCGAAGCAGGGAGCGAGGCGAGTCTGAAGACGACGGGCCATCGGGAGCTCGGTGGGTGACCTGCCCGTCCAAGGGTGGGTCGTGGTGTTGGAGATCTGTAAAGAGCTGGAAAGATGGAGACCTGGTGGCCAATCGGATTGTGCGTTGGATTTTTTAAATCCTCACGGCCTTCTCAGTCAGTCCATTGGGTGAAGGGTGGTATGGAGCGGTCCTTGTGTGCCGGATCCTGTTAGCCCTGACAAAAGTTTGGACTTCGACCCCCCCCCCCCCAACGGAGTACCGCTACCCCAGACGATGGCAGACCGTGGGTGGCAAGAAAGCGGCGTTGCCCGTCGACGCTCACTGACGAGGTTGTGGGGCCCACATCCTGAACCGAGAGCCACACGGATTGGGCATCGACCAGGACTGAAAACATTCGGCCCAGGAAATGTCCTCCATAGTTTACACGGACCCTGGTCCAGGGACGACCTGGCCATTCCCAGGGTTGGATGCTGGCCGATGAGGGTAATAACTGCTGGGACTGACATGGGCGCACTTCTGAACCAAGTTCTCGATTGCCCTATCCAGGCCAGGTCACCATATGTCGCTGGGGGGCAGCATCTCCATCTTAGTTTTCCCCGAGTGGGCGCAGCACAACTCCTGGAGGAGGAGCTCCCTGGCTGGGAGTGAAGGAAAGAACCACGCCTTGCGATCCCCACAAAATCATCCTGTCTTCACAAGTAGGTTTTATCACGGCATGTACAGTCGGCACTCAGCTTTGTCCGGTGCCAACCAGACAAAATCATCCTTCGCACCTCAGCCAGGACCGCCTCCCGACAGGTCCAGTTTCGGATGTGATCGATGAAATGGGCAGTGTGTCCAGAAAGTTCAAGGCAAGCACAATTCCTTGAGAGACACCACGTTGGGAGGTGGAGGACTCTTGTGGAGGGGGTGTAACCCGGTTTCATCCACGGGGAAGCTCCAATAAGTTACGTCTGTGACCTGAAAGGTGCATTATTCTCTCTTCAGGAGGGCCCCCGTGTTTTAACGCTTCTTCCAGACTTGACATGTGTTCCTCCCAGGTGGTCCCTGTAACCAGCACGTCGTCATGGTAAACTGTTACCTTTGGGATCCCTTGGAGGAGGTTTCACATTGTGAGCTGGAAGGTGGCGCAGGCTAGTGCTACTCTGAAGGGCAATCTTGTGTATTGGCACAACCCTTTGTGGAGGTTTATAGTTTCTGAGATACCTCATCCAACTCTAGTTGGACGTGTGTGCGGCGAAGTAAAGTCCAGCTTTGAATAGGTTAGACGTCTTGACAGCTTGGCATTGAGGTCTTCGATCCTGGGGACAGGGTATCTGTCCACCTGTGCAGCCTGTTTTTTTGTCTTCGTATAGTCCCCACAAATTCTGATGGATCTGCCCGGTTTGAGGACAGGCACAACAGGAGCAGCCCACTCTGAGAGTTAGACTGGTGTTATGGTACCCAACTCCTCGAGGTGCTTTAATTCGGCCTCCACCTTCTGGTACAGGATGTAAGGAAGTGGCCTGGCTCTGAAGAATCTGGGCCTTGCTTCAGGCTTTACATAAAACTTTGCTTTCACACCTTGCAGCCCAGTTCACTGTGGAAGATGCCATTGTAAAGGTGCAGGACATCTTTGAGTTTGCCGTGGGAAATTTAAAACATTTCCAGCTGGTTCAGCCTGACGTGTTTCGACCAGTCCCTTCCCAGGAGGCGGGCCTGTGCCCTTCCGCAACAACGAATGTAAGACGCATTTCTTGCACCTTGTTGAGCCACTCAACAGGACGGACGATCTTAAGGGTCTTCCTCGTAAATGTTGATAGCTGTGCCTTGTTGCTGCTTAGCTGCCGGACCCGGGATATAGAATCATAGACCATTCAGCCTGTCAAGTCTGCACTGACCCTCCGAAAGAGCACCCAGTCCAGGTTCACTCCCCCGCCATATCCCCTTAACCTCACCTAACCTTTGGACATTAAAGGGCAATTTAGCATGGCCAATACACCTCTGCTACACATTTTGGACTGTGGGAGGAAACCCACACAGGGAGAAAGTGCAAACTCCGCACATCAGCCGAGGTCGGAATCGAACCCGGGTCCCTGGCACTGTGAGGCAGCAGTGCCAAGCACTGTGCCACCATAAAGCCCATGGAGTTATACAGTTCGAGGTTTGTTCACTCATGACGATGGCTGAAACCAGAGTGTCAACCTCAAACTTTAAGGGTTTGTCATTCACATTCAGAATAATCTCAGTCGGGCCTGTTGTTTTCAGGAGGATGGGGTTTAATTGATGCATGACATGCCCCTCTTTCGAGCTCCTTTCCACTTGGTACAGTTGCCACGGGAACTGTTGCTGCTGCACCCTTTTTTTTACCCAATAGCATGCGTGGATGTGGCCTGGCTGGCTACACTTAAAGCACATGTTCTCCCAACATGGGCAATCCTCCTGTGGATGGCCCCCTCCGCAGCGATCGCAGTCCACTTCAACTTGGGGTTGATGACCTAACCGGTTCCCAGTCCTCTGATTGTGGTCCCATGCCCAGGAGTGGGTCTGATTTCCACCAGGCCTGGTGATCCTGACACTAATCCCGCAGCCTTATTGCCCCAAACTAAATTTACTCCCCCTCCAGCCACATTGTGGGGTTCACTGGCGACCTTATGCTGCACACTTCATCACCTGCGCGCTCTGAATCGCCTTCTCTAGTGGTCTCTACCAAAAGCTTCTTTTGTACATTGAGATCCTGCATCCCGCAAACCAACCGGTCACGAAACATGTCGCTAAGTGCGGTTCCGAACGCGCGGTGCTCAGCAAATTGTGATGAAGACTATGAAGGACTTCTCGGGGTCCCGGACTACTATGTTAAATTTGTAACGCTGAAGAATGATTCAGGGCCTCGGGTTAAAATATTCCTTCACCAGTTTGACCGGCCGGTCGATGGGCTTCAAGTCGGTGCCTCAGGGGACGTCAAATTTGAGGTTGTAGGTTTGAGGCCCACAGACTGTCAGAAGGATCACCAGTGATCTCATCTGCAGTGAGCTAACGGAGTCGTAATATGTACTGACTCCAAGCCTCAGACCCTTATTTTGACTCCCTTGTTCTTTAATGAATTGCTGGCTCCTGAGTTTTCCGGGACCTCTCCATGCTTGGGGAGCCTTTTCCTCCCCTCTCGATTCTGCAGCACTTCGCTGCGGACAAAGCTTTAACCTCATCGCCAATGTGGTAGCTCAAGATATACATGCTGGAGATGTGTGGTAAACCAAAGGGGATGAAATAAGCAAGACAAAGGCAAGCATGACATTGGTATGGAGTAACTAGGTGCAGGTGTTCACTCCCCAGCTCCAGTGTTTACCTGTCCGGCCCCTTCAGTCCCTGGCCCCGCGTTGGCGCACTATTGACAAGGGTTCACGCTCCCCACGCAATTGGCTCAGTGTCCGTCAAATGGGTCCACGAGCCCGTCCCCTTAGAACGACCAAGCTTCCAAACTTTCAGTGGGATCACCTCGCGGTGTTCGAAACTCTGTGGGATGTTGACTGAGAGGGCAACCCCTTGATCCCTGGCATAAATCAACTCATCCTCTGTGGGACCCTCTCTAAGACGAGAAAGCAACAGCGGCGAGCCCTGAGCAGTACTAGAAATTATTTCCCCCAACGACAATTAAGATCTCTCCCTTTTTATTTAATAGACAATCTACTTAAGAAATCAATTGAAGCTCCGAGCTTGAATTCCCCGTGGGAAGCGCCTGCTATTGTTCGGTCAGGGTCATGGATGGAGGATGCAATCTTTGCAAAATTATTTATTTCGTTACGTTTTTAGAGTCGGGGCAGATTGCACAGAATGTATCTTCTTAGCAGGTTCATAGGTGGCTGAACAAATCCTGTCAGAATATTGTGAGGGTGGGTCTATTGTGGCTTGCCTCCAATAGAAAAGCTTTTCCAGGCTCCATGAAAGGTACGCCGCCTGGGCACAAAGATATTTGTGTTTGCGCAGATACAGGCCAATGTGTTTTAGTAGATATCTAAGGTGTAGATGGAAAAAGTGGTAATTGTGTGTTACAATAACCGTCGCCCAGTGACAATGGCATTAACATCGCTGAATCCCCCGCTGCCAACATCATAAACTGAACCGGATCAACCGTCTAAATATTGTGGCGACAAGAGCAGGCCAGAGGCTGGGAATTAATTCTGTGAAGCGTTACTCACCCCCTGACTTCCCACAGCCTGTCCACCATCTACAAGGCCCAAGTTAGGAGTGTGATGGAATACTCTCCACTTGCCTGGATGAGCGCAGCTCCAACAACACCCAAGCAGAAACCTGCAGGCCTAAGAATCCAGTGTTGGTGGATTGGATTTGTTTATTGTCGCGTGTACTGAGGGGCAGTGAAAAGTATTTTTCTGCGAGCAGCTCAAACAGATCATTAAGTACATGAAAAAAAAGAAGAAAAAGAAAATACATAATAGGGCAACACAAGGTCCACAATGTAACTACATAAACATCGACATCGGGTGAAGCATACAGGAGTGTAGTATTCAGATCAGATCAGTCCATAAGAGGGTCGTTTAGGCGTCTGGTAACAGCGGGGAATAAGCTGTTTTTGAATCTGTTTGTGCGTGTTCTCAGACTCAAGAGCCGGTGCAGACTCAAAGGGCCAAATGGCCTCCTTCTGCACTGTAAATTCAATGATAATCTATGATTAATCTAGGACAAAGTTTTGGCACAACATCGTGGGCCGAAGGGCCTGTTCTGTGCTGTATTTTCTATGTTCTATGTTTTGTATCTCCTGCCTGATGGAAGAAAAGAGTGAGTAAACCTTGTGGGAGGGGTCTTTGATTATGCTGCCCGCTTTCCCCAGGCAGTGGGAGGTGTAGATGGAGTCAATGGATGGGAGGAGGGTTTGTGTGATGGACTGGGCTGTGTTCTTTCTTGTGGACTTGGGCTGAGCAGTTGCCATACCAGGCTGTGATGCAGCCAGATAGAATGCTTTCTGTGGTGCATCTGTAAAAGTTGGTGAGGGTTAATGTGGACATGCCGAATTTCCTTAGTTTCCTGAGGAGGTATAGGCGCTGTTGTGCTTTCTTGGTGGTAGAGTTGACGTGAGTGGACCAGGACAGATTTCTGATGATGTGCACCCCAAGGAATTTTAAGCTGTCAACCATCTCCACCTCGGCCCCGTTGATGCTGACAGGGGTGTGTACGATACTTTGCTTCCTGAAGTCAATGACCAGCTCTTTAGTTTTGCTGGAATTGAGGGATAGATTGTTGTCGTTGCACCACTCCATTAGGTTCTCGATCTCCCTCCTATATTCTGACGCTGTCACAGTTGAGCAATATGAATTTTGAGCCATAACTATATAGTTAGAAAGTATAAATCTGAAATAGTCACTGTCCTGTAAAACGAAATGGAGTTGAGAGGGCAGGTGACTTTTTCTTTCCTGCCAATACACAAAATATTGCCAAGATCCCAGAGTTCATTTCCATGTCTAGATAAGTCATTAAAGTGCAAATGAACTTCCTGAACATATCTTTAAGAAGTCACTAAAATGCACACGCCCCTTCCTTTGATTAATGGCTGCATTTCTCCAAATAATTTAAAATAGACATGCCGCCAAAGCTTTGCACCTTGCACTCAACAGGACAGATGCATGAATGCCAAATTTGAACGGGAACAACGATTAATACAGCAGGAGAAACAAAGTGCTGATTGGTTGGCAAGTGGGCACTGGGAACAGTTACCCCAAAGTTTTTGTTCTTAATTCAGAAAAGGCAAGTTGACTCTGACTGTTCAAAACATACCATGGTGAATACATCAGGGAACAGCGTCCTCCACACCTTTTGTTCAATGGAATGGGCACAATTCCTGGACAAAATCCTCTTGACCTTGCGGACTCCAAATGGACTTGCTGTTTGACACAACGGAACTTATTAATTCAGCAGCTCACGCAGTTAAGTTCAGTTTTGCCAACACCATGTATGCCCAAATAGATGGTGTTGCCCTGGGATCCCTTCTGGGCCCAGACCTCGCTTCTGTTTTTGTTGATTTCCACAAGAAACGTATTTTCGATGGAATGACATCTAGATATGTTTGCTACATTTGAATCTGAAGCTGTATGCATGAATTTCCTGACACACCTTAATGGGCTCCATTCCGCGCTCCCATTCACCTTTGCAATGGAGCAATCTATGTGCCAAACGCAAGCCTGCCTTCCCTGTTCAGTATACGTGTTGGGGTTCGTACCGTTCCGCATGCTGTAAGATTGGTCCACTCGACAACCTCGTAAACAGGGGCGAGCTATTTGCTCACCCTGCAACTCGATGCCGAAATAGATCACACCAAAGACACCCAGCGGATAATGGCTACCCGCGTCCGATCATTGCTCGCTGTATGTCGCACAAACTCAAATAGCCTCAGACTGTCACTTTCAACCCTGAAAAGTGCCTCGCCTACCTCAAACTTTGAGCGACAGGTGAAGCCAGTCGTTCATGCTGCTATAGTGCAGTAGCAACACCAATGGTGTTTTCCACTAACTGGGAGCTGCCATCAAGCCATAAAGACATTTTGCCGATGTGGCAGATGTATTTCAGTGCCAGTGCGATGTCCGATATGTAGGTCGTACATCCCAAAGGCTGGTGGATCGAATCAAACAGCATGACTCTTCTGCTGTTTGCAGTGGGCAGAGTACTGACCCTGCCAAGCAGCCCGTGTTTGTAAAACCTAGAGCGCAATGTCCAACATTAGATGTGATTCTTCAACTGGACAACACGTGCTGAACTATCTTGAATTTGCAAAGAATTAAACTAACAACCAATTTAGGATGATCAGCCTGGGTCATGCATACACTTGCTCGAAGCTGCATGTATTTATATGGAAGACCCGGACCTCTGCAGGCAAAAGGAACTTGTCCAGGCATTGCACCTTTTCAATGGAACAATAGCTTAGGGGACATTGTTCCCTGGTGCATTCCCCATGGCATGTCTCGACCAATCAGAGTTGACTTCTTTGAAACATAAACAAAATCTTTGGGATAAACATTCCCTGGTGCATTCTCCATGGCAACACCTTGACCATTCAGAGTCCACTTGTCAGTCAATTGACTCCCTGTTTCTCCTCCCAAGGGCAGTGGACACATGGTAACACCACTACCTGGAGGTTCCCCACCAAGTCACTCACCATCTCGACTTGGAAATATATCGCCGTTCCTTCACTGAAACCTGAAACTCACTGTGGGTGTACCTACACCACATGCACTGCAGCGGTTCAAGAAGGCAGCTCCCCACCATCTTCTCAAGGGGCAATTAGGGATGGGCAATAAATGCTGGCCTGGCCAGTGACTCTTCGCATCCCGTAAATTAATTTTTTTTAATTGCAGCATAAATTGTTGCCCCCTTTGGCATCCGTGTGTCTGACCTGATGAGTGCAAGATGAAAAGCTTCGGCGGTGTGCCTCTTTTTTTCAGTGATACTCAAGTTCCGTAACATCAAGCAACTAATTTAAAAGGCTGGTTTCACAATGCTGCCGCAGACGTTTTGGCTCTAAACTTGAAACTGAGAGGGTGGGTGTGCAAAGCTCCATTTTACCAAGATGGAATGTGGGAGTGCGGTACCCAGACTCCTTTGTTTAGCAAGGGCCTAACCATCAGAAACGACCACGGAAGATGCTCTGTTCACATGACAGAAACTAGTTGCCGCATTTTAGCAGGGGGGCATGTAAAATATTGTGGGTGCCCACTGCCCACTCTGCCACATTCCCACCCATCCCCCTCCCCTCCCAAGTTCACCCCCTCCCCCCATAATACAGCAGGTGGGCAGGCATAGAAATCGACAGTCCGCCTGCACTATTTAAATAAATAACCAAGAGAAAGTTGGGCTTGTTAACAAGGCCAATAATATGTTGCCCAGTTCCGAAAATGGCTACTGGAGGCAGTGGGGCAGGAGTGGGCAGGCTGTTGTTTTAAAACACCTGTCGGAAGGCTGGGCAGGAAGGGGGCACCATCTTCGGGAGTTGCCCATTGCGAAATGGGGGTTCTCCTCCCCCCCCCCCCCCCGCCCCCTCGCTGAAGATAGTAAACTCCCTTCTTCCTACTCACCTACCTTTGTAGCACCCACCAGCCCCCTCCCCAAATAGCCCAAACCCTCTCCGCCCAGTACCTCAAACTCACCTGGTTTCGGGAACCAGGGGCTGCCTTTTTGGGACTGGTTGAAGTCCTGGCAGTGTCCACATGTGCTACTGGGACTGCTGGCCGATCCGATAAGCCAGCAGGCCCCAAGGTGGGGCATTGTCCTCAGTAATGGGCCCACGTCCCACTGGCAGCCTGTTTAGCCTGTCCACAGGGTGTTGCAGCTGTGGGGTGGAGTGGCATTACCGACTGTGCTTCCACTGGGAGGGTGAGCTCTCCACCCCCTCATTATGCATTGCCTTATATTTAAATCTACTGAACGGTTTGAATAAGGGATATTCGGATCGGATTCCTTTGCCAATCAAGGGGCAACGGCCCGGCCTCAGAAACAGCAATAGGCAGGAGTGGCCTTGAATCCTGTACGTGAGAAACTGCCCCAGGGCCTTGCTTCAAGGCTTCGCTACCGCACTTGACTGAATAAGAGAAATCTGCGACCTCTAACATTAAGCAACAGCGGGTCTGACCTCCTAAACCTCCAGAGCCTTTCTTCACTCTCCAGGGCCATGTGATTTCAAGCCTTCACGGAAAAGCAAGTGTAACTTTTGAACTGCTAAGATCTAAGCTCTGGCTGCTTTTAAAATCCCAGTCGTTTCCTGGGTTTGTGTGGGGCGCGCGAGCAGATGAATACTCGGGTGTTGAGCAATCAACATTTATCTTCCATTTAAAACTCACGATAAAAGCTGATCATTGCTCAGGCGGTGAAACACGTTTTCCGAAAGCCGCAGTCTTCACTCAGCCGGGAGTTGGAAACCAGGTTAACCTTTGCCTGTCGATTTTCATGGAGAGCGCCAATAGCCGATGCGACCATCAATTCACTCGAGGACGCGTGTCGGAGTAAAACAGTGGTTTTAATTAACTATCAACTTTGCCTGCCTGCGACTGGTACATACTGAGGACAGTCCCACAGGACAGCTACTCTTATACTCCTTCAAAGGGGCGGAGTCCGTACATGCTCCAACCTCCTCCAACACCTCCCCCTGTGGGTGAAGCCATACAATGGCCCACAGATAAAACCCACAAGGTTAATAACATAGAACATAACTGGTGAATTAACTGTATTTACATTCACCACATTCACCCCCTGTAATAAAATGAAGTCCGGCGGGGGTGATGGGTCACAAGTTCAGCCGGTCCGGCGCCCGGATCGTACGCTGCGACCGCCGAAGCACTGGTGTTGCAGCCGCTTCAGGTGGCTGGGGAAGTGGGTACGTGCAGCCCCAGGGGTGGACTCCGGAATGGCTCTTCCTGAGCTTCATTCCTGCGGACTGGTGTGCCGGGAATATCGGGAGCGAGCAGCGGCTTACCAGATCTGGGTGGATGAAACCCTCGGTGCTCCCGGAGTTGAACAGGCAAGGTGTCTCGTACCCGTTAACCCGGACGGCCATCATTGAACTCTCGCGGTGCTTGGGTCGCGACTGGTCCAAGGTAACGGCGCTGAGTTGAGGGTAACCAGCGGCGTGGTCGGCTGTGCTGGGGCGGCCCCCCGGTGACTGTCCAAGCAGGCCGTGCGCGTCGAGCGGCGTAGCAGCTGCCGTCCAGGATGGCGGCCCCCGTTGATCAAGTGTGGCGGGCGTCGAGGAAGATGGCAGCCCCCGTGGATCGCACGTGGCTGCCCGCGTGGGGGAGGATGGCCAAAATGGCGGCCCCGTGAGTCGCACGTGCTGTGCGGAGTTGGCAGGCACGCTGCCACATTGCGAGGCCTGCGGGCCTGAGAGTCGGTAGTCCGGGTCTGAGCGTTCGCGCGCTGAGGCTTGGCGAGGCAGACCTTGGCGAAGTGCCCTTTTCGGCCGCAACTGTTGCAGTGCGCGTTGCGGGCCGGGCAGTGCTGTCGAGGGTGTTGAGGCTGGCCGCAAAAATAACAAGGCAACCCCCCATGATGAGCGGGTGGGCGCGCAGCACAGGCCTGGGGTAGTCTCTGGTCAGGAGCCCTCGAGGGGGTCGAGTGTTCTGCTGGAAATGCAGTGAGGCTCTGGAAAGCGACCTCCAGTGAAGTCGCCAGTTTCACCGCCTCGTCCAGGTCCTGGGCCCCTTTCTCGAGCAGTCGCTGCCGCACGTAATTTGATCTGACCCCCGCAACGTAGACGTCTCGGACGGCGAGCTCCATGTGCTGAGTGGCCGTAACGGCCTGATAGTTGCAGTTGCGCGCAAGGGCTTTGAGGTCGCACAGATAGTCGTCAAGTGACTCCCCGGCGTGCTGGCGTCGAGTAGTGAGAATATGTCGCGCGTAGACCTCGTTCACAGGCCGCACGTAGATGCGCTCGAGGATTGCGAGAGCGGCGGTATATGAGGTGGCCTCTTCGAGTTGCACAGAAATGCGGTGACTCACCCGTGCGTGGAGGAGACTCAATTTTTGTCTGTCCGTGACGGTTGCCGTCGACGACGCGGCAAGGTAGGCCTTGAAACACCGCAGCCAGTGTGAAAAAATTTCCTTCGCCTCCGCGGCCTGTGGATCGAGCTCCAGTCTGTCAGGTTTGAGGGCTGACTCCATAATCGTTTTTGTTCAGATAATTAATTAAATTGATGCGACCATCAATTCACTCAAGGACTCGTGTCGGAGTAAAACAAGGTTTTAATTAACTATCAAATTTGCCTGCCTGCGACTGGTACATACTGAAGACAGTCCCACAGGCCCGCTACTCTTATACTCCTTCAAAGGGGCGGAGCCATGGGCGGAGCCCATACATGCTGCAACCTCCTCCAACATCTCCCCCTGTGGGTGAAGCCATACAATGGCCCACAGATAAAACCCACAGGGTTAACTGTATTAACTGTATTTACATTCACCGCAATAGCCTGCAGTGCTCTGACTCCCAACACAACAGGTCAGGGAGTGAGGGAGAGGGGGCGCCCACTCTCACACACAGCCCTGGAGTCCCTAATGGAGGAGGAGGAATGTCCCGCCCTCATTACCCTCCCCACCCCTCCAGTCCCTTCCTCCACCAGCAGCTGGTACTGCACGGCCTGGACTAATCCACTCTCCCCGCCATTTCTAGTCTGGACCAAGGACAAACCCCTGCAGGATCAAACCCACTTGGCGCCTCATTTTGGTTGGAGAAACACAACACTTCCTGTCTTTGGGTGAAGTCCACAGGACGCTCCCGGAATAACCTGCCCTCTTCCCACATTGGGGAGATGGTAGAGTAGTGGCATTGCCACTGGGCTAGTAAACCCGAGACCCAGAGTAATGCTCTCAGACCCAGGTTCAATTCCCGCCACTGCAGATGGTAAAATTTGACTTCAATAAAAAAACAGGAATTAAAAGTCTAATGATGACCATTGCCGATTGTTGTAAAAACCCACCTAGTTCACTAATGTCCTTTAGGGAAGGAAATCTGCCGTCCTGACCCGGTCTTTCCTATATGTGACTCCAGAGCCACACACCGATGCGGTTGACTCTTAACTGTTGGGAGCGTTACTCCATTTGAGGCGCTATATGAATGCAAGTTGTTTGTTTTTTGCTGCTGGGGTGGGCGTTTGCTCCGTTGAATGGGTGATAAGTGGCCGGGGTTTCGATTTCCCGCTGACCCTGTCTTGTCCAATTTTGCCCGGCAGGAATGCTGCGGAAGCAGAAAACTCTGGAGGGGAGCAATGACGGAGTGACCAGCATCGAGTTCGACCCCTCGGTAAGTGAGGAAGAACCATGGATTTGGGGGCTCGGGCAGGTTTGAGAATGTCGTGGGTGGCGGAATACGCCCAAACTTCAGGGGGGGTGAAAAGATGTATTACTGGCTCTTGGCTCTCCCCCTCCCGTCCCCAAACTGACACCCTATCATAGGTTCTTTATTTTTCGACAGGGTGTGGGTATCGCTGGTCGGGCCGGCATTTATTGCCCCTCCCTAATTGCCCTTGAAAAGGTGGTGGTGAGCTGCCTTCTCGAACTGCTGCAGTCCGTAGTTTCAAATCCCACGCCGGCAGCTGGTGGAGTTTAAATTAAATTCCCGTACAGGCCTCCCCGAACAGGCGCCGGAATGTGGCGACTAGGAGCCTTTCACAGTCACGTCATTGAAGCCGACTCGTGACAATAAGTGATTATTATTATTATTAATAAATGGAATATAAAGCTAGTCTCAGTCATGGTGACCATGAAACTATCATCGATTGTCGTAAAACCCATCTGGTTCACTAATGTCTTCTAGGGAAGGAAATCTGCCGTCCTTACCCGGTCTGGCCTACATGTGACCCCAGACCCACTGGTTGACTCTTAACTGCCCCTCACTGAAATGGCCGAGCGAGACAACTGCCCCTCACTGAAATGGCCGAGCAAGACAACTGCCCCTCACTGAAATGGCCGAGCGAGACAACTGCCCCTCACTGAAATGGCCGAGCGAGACAACTGCCCCTCACTGAAATGGCCGAGCGAGACAAATGCCCCTCACTGAAATGGCCGAGTGAGACACTCAGTTCCAGGGCAATTAGGGATGGGCAATAAATGCTGACCCAGCGACGCCCACATCCTGTAAAAGAATAAATATTCCAACTTGAAGCTTCTGTGTATTTTAATTATTGTAACCTCCAATTAACTAACAGCTGCTTCAGGTATGCTCTGGGAACCTTGACCTCATCATTGCGCAAGTTGGTGTTTCTCTTACGAAGAGGGTCAAGTCCAGGGTGACCAAGACACAAACTCTAACCTCCACAACCTGAAACTTCTGTACGTCTCCTTTATCATATGCTTCTCTCTAAGAAGTACTCCTCTGACAGAAATATCACAAAGAATTGGATGGAGCATTGCTGAGGCCACACCGTGGACAGATTTGGTCACCATATATAAGGAGGGATGTACTTGAATTGGAGGCAGTTCACAGAAGGTTAGTCCGACTCCTGGGATGAAGGGGTTTGTCTCGGGGAGGGTGGGGGTGGGTGGGTGGGGGGGGGGGGGGCAAGATTGAGAGGTTGGGCCTGTCGTAAAAATGGAAAGGCAACTTATTATCGAACTGGAGAGTGTGGTGGTATGTATTAGGGGTAATACGGTAGACCACGTGTCGACAGGCTATTGGTGGAGGGATGCCAGGTCCTGATAGGATCTGCCACCTACTGGACTCCACCCAGAAATGCCGGTATAAGAACCCAGTTTTTCCCTCCATTTCCCTCAGCAGTTGCATTCTGTAACCACACTGCTGGGGATAAAGTTCTGCTTAATAAAGCCTTCAATTGACATTACCTCAACCTGCCTCGCGTCATATTGACGGTGCTACAGAGAGTAACTTCGGTGTACAGGGATCTGGGTGTAATCGTGCATGAATCACACAAAACTAGCATGTAGGTCCAGCAGTCAATAAGGAAGGCAAATTGAATTTTGGCCGATATGGCGGAAGGAATATAAAAGGAGGGAAGTGTTGCAGCAACCGTACAAGGCCTCACAGGGTGGGTGCTGGGAGAATATTTCCCCTTGTGGAGTGTTGGGGTTCACCTTTCTCCCTCAGAGACCCTCCTCACACACAAGTTCACAACCCCCCAGATTCACGTGTGTGTGGCTTGAGCAGAACGACAATTTGCGGCTGATAATTCACAGTCGCTTTATTTAATCGCCCCCTACCCTCGGAGAACCTCTTGGTTCTAATAACAGAATCCAATAAAACCTTAAAAAAACACAATCTCTCAGCCCGGGGCCGGGCCGGAGAACCCCCGCGACCGGCGCGAATCGCGCCACGCTGCCCCGACGCTGGCGGGGTTGGCGGCGCCCCAGTAGGGGGCCGTTCTACGCGGTCGGCCCGCCGATTCTCGGCCCGGGATGGGCCGAGCGGCCGTCGTAAAAACGCCGAGTCCCGCCGGCGCCGTTCACACCTGCTCTCAGCCGGCGGGAACTCGGTGTGGAACGGTCGGGGGGGGGTCCGACCCTGGGGGTGGGGGGGGGGCCTCCGATGTGGCCTGGCCCGCGATCGGGGCCCACCGATCGGCGGGCCAGCCTCTCTGGCTGGGGGCCTCCTTTCTTCCGCGCCGGCCCCTCTGGTCCTGCGCCATGTTGCGTCGGGGCCGGTGCGTTGAAGGAAGCGTATGCGCGCGATGGCGCTGGTGTTACTCCGCATGCGCGGACTCTGCGGCGCCCAGTTGACGCCGGGATCAGCAGCTGGAGCGGCGTGGATCACTCCAGTGCCGTGCTGGCCCCCCGTAGGGACCAGAATTGCTGATCCTGAGGCCGTGTTGACGCCGTTGAGAAACGTGACGGCGATTCCGACGCCGGCAACACTTCGCCTCAGGATCACGGATCCCCCTGATGTCAATTTAAAAATGCCGATCGATATTCAAACTAATGTTTTAGCTGAATCACTGACTGTCTGCTTTATGATATCCAACTCCTGACAACCAGAGGAACATTGAGGGGGTTCCCCGTATCCTTCCACAATGGGCGCGATTCTCCCAAAACATTTCAAAGTTAATTTGTGGTGTGTTTTTCAGGGAGTTTCCCGCCGCTATTGACTGACACTTAGTCACGTTTGTTGGGCCCAGGGGAGTTTATCACTAGTTTAGCCAGCACTTGAAATTTTTTTGAGCACCGAGGAGCTGAACTCCGATCAGGCCGCCGTTTTGAAAGGATACCCCGATCTCCAAGTGAGTTTGTGGGTCCCCCACACCTCCACCCATGGGCATTGTCACCCCCACATACATGGACACTACCCCATATCCCCCCCCCAACCAGTGAGGACACCCCATTATGGGGTCCCTGGGGGTTCCCCCTCTTCAGGCTCCCCCAAGCCCCTTTACAGAAACCCTTTCCCTTCTAGGACCCCCACCCGTCACCCACCAACCTCCCGGAAGCCCCTACTTACCTGCTCTGCACTCCCCCACCCTTCAAACCCACCCTACACCCTCATTTCATGGATATGGCAGCCCTCGCCCCCTGGCCCTTGGCAGTGCCACCCTGACACTCAGGCAGCCTTGCACTGCCATGCTGGCACTCAGGCAGTGCTCCTGCTGGCGTGGCAGTGCCATCTTGGCACCTTGGCTGTGCCAGGGTTGCAGTGCGGAGGTACCGGCTGAGCAGTGCCAAGGTGCCCACGTTCCAGGGGTAGGGCCTGACCACCCTGGGGTCTCCGGTGACCCGGGTGCCGTTCCGCCTGGTCCACATTTGTATGGACCAGCAGTGATCGGCGCCCGGCTGCAGCCTCCCTGGGGAGGCCGGAGAATCGAGGGAGGCAGTGTATCCCGCGTAGGTACGTCGTAAGTAGGTTTACAACCTACTTCCGCTAGCGGCATTCGGTCAAGCCATTTGGAGTGGGGTTCCGATTCCGATGTCTCGCGGGACTTCGGAGAATTCCCGGGAGGCGCAGAGCCTGCCATTTTCCGCCCGTGTTGCACTCGAGCGAGAGCCCAAAGTAGCTGGAGAATCACGCCCAATATCCCTAATTTTCTGGAAGGAAGCTGGAACAGCTGTACCCTTCCCAACTCGATTACATCATTCTTCACCAGCAATTGGTATTGCCTCTTTGTTGAACTCCTCTGAGATGTCACACTAGTAGTCACTATGATTTGATCGTTAAAATGGTTTTACTATCCAAGCTGTGAACCTACATAATACGGTCATGAAGTCCTTAAATATATCCTTAATGTATTTCCCGTTTACCTCCAATTGTTCCTATTTTTTATAGAAGTGATTTTAAACTTTTGACAGAGGAATAGATTTTTTAAAGCCTGTTTTTCTAATTTACTGAGATGTGGAGATGCCGGCGTTGGACTGGGGTGAGCACAGTAAGAAGTCTTACAACACCAGGTTAAAGTCCAACAGGTTTGTTTCGATGTCACTAGCTTTCGGAGCGCTGCTCCTTCCTCAGGTGAATGAAGAGTTAGGTTCCAGAAACATATATATAGACAGATTCAAAGCTCCCAGACAATGCTTGGAATGCGAGCATTAGCAGGTGATTAAATCTTTACAGATCCAGAGATGGGGTAACCCCAGGTTAAAGAGGTGTGAATTGTCTCAAGCCAGGACAGTTGGTAGGATTTTGCAGGCCAGATGGTGGGGGGTGAATGTCATGCGACATGAATCCCAGGTCCCGGTCCCTTCCAGTCGGGGAACACTTCAGCAGTCAAGGGCATTCAGCCTCTGATCTCCGGGTAAGCGTTCTCCAAGGCGGCCTTCAGGACGTGCGACAACGCAGAATCGCCGAGCAGAAGCTTATAGCCAAGTCCCGCACACATGAGTGCGGCCTCAACCGGGACCTGGGATTCATGTCGCATTACATTCATCCCCCACCATCTGGCCTGCAAAATCCTACCAACTGTCCTGGCTTGACACAATTCACACCTCTTTAACCTGGGGTTACCCCATCTCTGGATCTGTAAAGATTTAATCACCTGCTAATGCTCGCATTCCAAGCATTGTCTGGCATCTTTGAATCTGTCTATATATGTGTTTCTGGAACATACCTCTTCATTCACCTGAGGAAGGAGCAGCGCTCCGAAAGCTAGTGACATCGAAACAAACCTGTTGGACTTTAACCTGGTGTTGTAAGACTTCTTACTGTAATTTACTGAGGAAAGGCCTACGAATGCCTTTAGAATAGATAAGGAGAGACAGGGAGACAACACCATCATAAAAGCTTTTAAAGTTCCTTTGAAAATGCCTTTAGAGCGTTTTCTTTATCTTTTCTCAGTGTGAGGCGAGCTTGCAAGGCCCGGGCCTTACTTTGTGCGTGACACAGGCGAGGTCTGCTTAACACCTGATAAGACAAAGCTGTCAAGTTAGAGCTGCCCGTGTATATGCTAAAAGGCTTCTGAGTCTCTCTTTTTTTGCAAAATCATACTTTATTCAAAGAATATTTGGAAGAACAGTACAGGCATTGCAAAATGGCCAGCACAGAAAGTACTTGCAATATTCAAGTTCTCCACCTGGATCGTGCTGCACTCTTGAGGTGCTTCAATTGCAATCAAAGGAACAAACATTCTCCCTGTGTGCGTGGGTTTCCTCCGGGCGCTCCGGTTTCCTCCCACAGTCCAACGATCCGCATTTGGTGGGTGGGCCATGCTAAATTGCCCCTTAGTGTCCAAAGGTTAGGTGGGGTTATGGGAATAGGGCAAGGGGGGAGTGGGCTTAGATAGGGTGCTCTTATGGTGGGTTAGGGCAGACTCGATGGGCCAAATGGCATCCTTCTGCAACTGTGGGGATTCTATGATTCTATGACTCTTCGTCAAAGCACAATCTAGGGCGAAATTCTCCTACCCGCCCCGCCACATTTTCCTGCCCCGACCCGGCGGCGGGATGCTCCGTTACACCGGCCGGTCAATGGGGTTCCCCATTGTGGGGCAGCCCCACGCCGTCGGGAAACCCCCTGGCGCCGGCAAAACGGAGACTCCCGCCGGCGGAGAATGACGCCCCATGACTGCAGTCGGAAGGGCGGGGGGGGGGGGGGGGCAAGGCTGGTCACCTTGAATGGGTAAGATGAATGTTACATCTACTACAAATGTGTTGAAGCACTTCGGAATGCAGCATATTCTGTGTAGACAAGTTAAATACCATTGTATTTTCTGTAATGACCATTCTGTAATCATCGAGATGACTAGTGGCGTTCCAGAGGGATCGGTGTTGGGGTCTCAATTATTCACATTAATCATTAATGACATGGAGTATTGTGGGCAGTTTTGATGTCCTTATCTGAGGAAGGATGGTCTTGCTATGGATGGAGGGCAGCGAAGGTTTACCAGGCTGATTCCTGGGATGGCGGGACTGTCATATGAGGAGAGACTAAATCGGTTAGGATTATATTCTCTTTTTAAAATAAATTTGGAGTACCCAATTCTTTCTTTACAATTAAGGGGCAATTTAGCATAGCCAATTCATCCACCCTGCACATATTTTTGGGCTGTGGGGGTGAGACCGACGCAGACACTGGGAGAATGTGTAAACTCCATAGGTTGCGATTATATTCATTGGAGCTTAGAAGAGTGAGAGGGGATCTCATAGAAACTACAGGATTATACAGGGTAGATTCAGAAAGAATGTTTGGGGAGTCTAGAGCTAGGAGCCATAGTTTGAGGATAAGGGATATACCTATTAGGACTGAGATGAGGAGAAATTTCTGCACCCAGAGAGCGGTGAATCTGTGGAATTCGCTAACACTGAAAGTCATTGAGGCCAAAACGTTGTGTAATTTCAAGAAGGAATTAGATAGGGCAGCACGGTAGCACAAGTGGGTAGCACTGTGGCTTCACAGCGCCAGGGTCCCAGGTTCGATTCCCCGCTGGGTCACTGTCTGTGCGGAGTCTGCACGTTCTCCCCGTGTTTGCGTGGGTTCCTCCGGGTGCTCCGGTTTCCTCCCACAGTCCAAAGACGGGCAGGTTAGGTGGATTGGCCACGATCAATTGCCCTTCGTGGCCAAAAAGGTTAGGAGGGGTTATTGGGTCACGGGAATAGGGTGGAAGTGAGGGCTTAAGTGGGCCAGTGCAACTCGATGGGACGAATGGCCTCCTTCTGCACTGTATGTTCTCTATAGCTCTTGGGACGAAAGGGATCAAGGGATATGGGGAGGAAGGCGGGATCAGGGTATTGAACTTGATGACCAGCCATGATCATAATGAATGGCGGAGCCGGCTCGAAGGGCCGAATGGCCTCCTCCTGCTCCTATTTTCTATGTTTGTCTGTATGGAAGATGAATATTATCAGCTCTGGTTGTGTGAGCAGGTCCTGCTGTTAACAGCATCTTGGCTCCAAGGCCAGTGAGGGGTTGGATGAAACTCTTTCCCGACTATTGCCTGTGTAAGACCTCATTTACATAATTCTTTGTGCATTGACGACATGTCCTATGTGTCATTGTATTGTGTAATCAGACTTCTTGACTATTAGTTAATGGGGGATAATGACCTTTCCCTGGTGCCATGGTTCCCTGAGAGCACTCCGTCAATGTCCAAACCCTTTGGATGAGTCACTGTTTTGGCTAGATGTCCGAATTAACCCCTGGCTGCCCAACCCCTTGGCTTTTGTAATTTTATAGCTCCAATCATGAGGTCGTAACATGCCCATGCATTTGGAATTATATTCCATGGATTTCCCAGTTGGAGAGGGTACAGAGCCTACAGGGAGAATCTAGAACCAGCGGACACAGTTTCAAAATAAGGGGCGAAATTCTCCATTATCGGCGGAAAGTCCGCCGATCGGCGCAAAAAACGGCGCAAATCCCACTTGCGTCACGTCATAAAAATGGGCCGATAGTCTGCGGCCCGAAATGGGCTAGCAGCGACGTAACGGGATCCGCGCTTGCGCAGTGGTTCACGCCGTGCAGCGTCATACGCGCTGCACGGCGTGACGGCTCATAAGGCCGCGCAGCTCCCCCCCCACCCGACCGGAACAGCCGACCGCAACACCCGACTTGATGGCTGGCCATCGCTCAGCCCCGAGGTTCGAGTCACGCGATGTGGAGGCGCTCCTGGACGCGGTGGAGCAGAGGAGGGACGCCCTGTATCCCGGGCACGGCCGCAGAGTTGCCCCACGCCACAGCCGGCGTCTGTGGAGGGAGGTGGCAGAGGCCGTCACCGCTGTGGCCCTAACACCACGGACAGGCACCCAGTGCCACAAGAAGGTGAACGACCTCGTCAGAGCAGGCAGGGTGAGCCTCCCCCATATCCCCCATATCCCCCCTCCCCCAAATCCCCCCCTCCCCCATATCCCCCCTCCCCCATATCCCCCCTCCCCCATATCCCCCATATCCCCCCTCCCCCATATCCCCCCCTCCCCCATATCCCCCCCTCCCCCATATCCCCCCTCC
Source organism: Scyliorhinus torazame (assembly GCF_047496885.1). NCBI lineage: Eukaryota > Metazoa > Chordata > Chondrichthyes > Carcharhiniformes > Scyliorhinidae > Scyliorhinus > Scyliorhinus torazame. The sequence continues at coordinate 202,569,549 of NC_092721.1, read as the reverse complement.
CCCATATCCCCCATATCCCCCCCTCCCCCATATCCCCCATATCCCCCCTCCCCCATATTCCCCCCTCCCCCATATCCCCCCTCCCCCATATCCCCCCTCCCCCATATCCCCCCCTCCCCATATCCCCCCCTCCCCCATATCCCCCCTCCCCCATATCCCCCATATCCCCCCTCCCCCATATCCCCCCTCCCCCATATCCCCCCTCCCCCATATCCCCCCTCCCCCATATCCCCCATATCCCCCCTCCCCATATCCCCCTCCCCCATATCCCCCCATCCCCCATATCCCCCCTCCCCCATATCCCCCCTCCCCCATATCCCCCCTCCCCCATATCCCCCCTCCCCCATATCCCCCCCTCCTCCATATCCCCCATATCCCCCCTCCCCCATATCCCCCCCTCCCCCATATCCCCCATATTCCCCCCTCCCCCATATCCCCCATATCCCCCCTCCCCCATATCCCCCATATCCCCCCTCCCCCATATCCCCCCTCCCCCATATCCCCCATATCCCCCCTCCCCCATATCCCCCCTCCCCATATCCCCCCTCCCCCATATCCCCCCCTCCCCCATATCCCTCCTCCCCCATATCCCCCCTCCCCCATATCCCCCCTCCCCCATATCCCCCCTCCCCCATATCCCCCATATCCCCCCCTCCCCCATATCCCCCATATCCCCAAGTGAATCCAGCCCTAACCTTAACCTCTGCAATGCACGCGCAACCGATGGCGTGCATTCGTATACCTGCCTAACACTGTTGCCTTTTACCCCTGCCACCACCCCCCCCCCCCCAGGAGAAGCGCGCACACAACAATAGGGAGCATGTGAGGACTGGAGGAGACCCCGCTGATGAGAGGCCACTGACCGTACACGAGGAAAGGGCCCTGGAACTGGCTGGCGGACCTGAGGACCGGGAGGTTGCTGATGCAGAGGTCGGGGCCCCACGAGCAAGTGAGCCACCAACAGCCCGTCCCCATATCCCCCCTCCCCTATATCCCCCTCCCCCGTATCACCTGATCACTGCCTGATGTCTAACCATGCATGCTTCATTGTGTATCGCAGGACCAAACGTCCAGGCACCCATCCCCGCAGATGCACACCGCCCGCAGGATGCCCCTCGGAGACCACAGGAGACGGAGAGACCCGCACCCTCCAGCATGCGACGCCCGCAGGATGCCCCTCGGAGACCACAGGAGACGGAGAGACCCGCACCCTCCAGCATGCGACGCCCGCAGGATGCCCCTCGGAGACCACAGGAGACGGAGAGACCCGCACCCTCCAGCATGCGACGCCCGCAGGATGCCCCTCGGAGACCACAGGAGACGGAGAGACCCGCACCCTCCAGCATGCGACGCCCGCAGGATGCACCTCGGAGACCACAGGAGACGGAGAGACCCGCACCCTCCAGCATGCGACACCCGCAGGATGCCCCTCGGAGACCACGGGAGACGGAGAGACCTGGAGCAACAGGGAGACGACATCCCCGTCACGTGCGGGAGCGACCACCCAGCGATGAGGGGGGCAGCCACAGGCCCCCGTCACATCCGAGCCAGGACACCCCTACCCGGGACACCACTACCCAGGACACCCCTACCCGGGACACCATTACCCGGGACAGCACTGCCCGGGACAGCACTACCCGGGACAGCACTACCCGGGACAGCACTACCCGGGACAGCACTACCCGGGACAGCACTACCCGGGACAGCACTACCCGGGACAGCACTACCCAGGACACCCCTACCCGGGAAGACGAAATACCGGACAGTGACTCAGAGTGGATGGGTGGAGACGAACCCCCACCCCAAAGTGCCATGGACTCAGAGTGGGACGAAGAGCACGACACAACGCCACTGCTGTCACCAACACCCTCCACCATCGCAGAAACACTCACCACGGTTGGGCACTTTAGTGATGAGGCGTCTGGTACACTCACTGGTGCGCACAACACAGCCGTCCCGGTACAGCAGGTGGAGGTAGGAGCAGCAGAGGGACCGGGCGGTCGGAGGGCAGCCCAGGCCAAGCGAACATCTGCCGCCCAGATGGATCCCGGGTTCCTGCAGTTACCACACCCACACATAGATCCGATGCAACCACCGACACGGAGACGAGCGAAGAGGGTGACGGGTGGCTTGCGGCGGCTGCGGTCGCAGGTGGAGGAGTCCACCCGCGTCCAGGAGCTGGGAGTGGTCCCGGTCATGCGTGCCACCCAGGCCGACACCGCACGGGTGGCGTCCGCGGTGGAGGCAATGGGTGCGACGGTGTCAGGCATGGGGAACGGTTTGCGAGGCCTGGGGCCTTCCGTGCAGGCGGCGTCTGTGGCCCAGGAAATGGCTGCCCTCTCACAGGAGGCCATGAGCCAGTGCCAGCGCCAGATGGCAGAGGCGCTCAACGCCATAGCCCAGTCTCAGCAGGCCATGGCCCAGTCTCAGCAGGCCATAGCCCAGTCTCAGCAGGCCATAGCCCAGTCTCTGCAGGCCATGGCCCAGTCTCTGCAGGCCATGGCCCAGTCTCAGCAGGCCATCGCTGAGGGCATCGGCGCCAGTGGCCATGTGCGAGCTGGCGTCGCACTGTCGCAGACAGGGTTCGACAACCCCCTGGGCTCCATGGCTGCAAACCTGCAGACCCCTGTCGATACCAGCACGGGCCTCCAGGACTGGCAGCGCCAGATGTCGGGGGCGCGTCGGATGGCCAGTCCGTTCGCATCCCCCACCCATGTAGAGGCCTGGGGGCCATCGGGCACCCCGAGGGAGGAGGAGGTGGTGTGGTCCATCCCGGCTCCCTCTGTAGGGGAGGTCCCGGTACACCGCGACACCTCGGACTCCCCCCCCTTCCGTCCCAGGTGCATCGGGTGGGCAACGGGCAGGACAGGCTGGCAGCTCGCCATCCCAGTCGCCCGGGCCGCAGCCTGGCCCATCTAGGCCAGGACGCCCCAGGAAACGGCCGCCAAAGGGATCCAGTGTCAGAGGGCAGGAATCACAGGAGTCCACCTCCAGTTCTGCTGTACCGTCTGGGGAACCACGTAGACGTAGTCAAAGGGCCCGTAAGGCCAAACAATTAGACACTGAGTAAGTTGGCACGGGTGCAGGGCACAGATGAGTTTTAGGGGCTAGGGCACGTGCATGAACTCCTTTGGTTATTAAAGTCAATGTTACACCTACCGAAGCTGCCTTTGTGCTCTGTCCAAAGTGTGCGGGGGTGTCATGTACGTTGAGCGCAAGTGTGTGTGTGAGGGGTGGTCTTACCTCAGCCCCAGGTGAGTCTGCCCCCTTCCCCCTGGGCCGCCATCAACATCCCCCGGGCAGAGGACGGGACCGTGCGCTGCAGTGTCACAGCCGCATGCAGGGATGGTCCGGGTGGATGGTGGTACTGTGGCCATGGGTCAGACATAGTCCAACGATGTAGAGCCAGGAGCTCATCGGAGGCGGGTTGTCATCATTCTCCATGGCCTGCGATAGACACGCGTCCACCCGCAACTGGGTGAGCCCGGCCCGTTGTGCCGCCGGTGGATCGGCAATTGGGGGTGGGGGGGTGGTGTGCATGCGGGTGGGGTGTGTGGGGTTGGGGAGGGGGGTGAGGGTGCTGGGTGGGTGGATGGGTGGGGGGTGTGGGTGGTCGGTGGTTGTCATGGTGTGCGGTCTGTGGCCATACTACCCGATTCCCACGCCCATCTAGTCAGTGAAGCGGGCGTCTATCAGTCTGTCCCGTGCCTGCTGGGCCAGCTGGTAACGGTGGACAGCCACCCGCCTGTGTCTACCCCGTCTGCCCTGACCATTGCCCCCATCCCCCTCATCTGGGGAGGACTGGGCCTCTTCCTGCTGCTCCTCCACTCCGCCCTCCTCTGCCTGCGGCACATCGCCCCTCTGCTGGGCTATGTTGTGCAGGACGCAGCACACCACAATGATGCGGCCGACCCTATCTGACCGATACTGGAGGGCGCCCCCAGAGAGGTCCAGGCACCTGAAACGCATCTTCAGCACGCCAAAGCACCTCTCGATCACTCCCCTTGTCGCTACATGGGCATCATTGTAGCGGTTCTCCGCCTCATTGCGTGGCCTCCGTATAGGCGTCATCAGCCACGATCGCAATGGGTAGCCCCTGTCGCCCAGCAACCAGCCCCTCAGCCGGGGATGGCGTCCCTCGTACATGCCGGGGATGGATGACCGCGACAACACGAATGAGTCGTGTACACTGCCTGGGTGACGGGCGCAAACGTGCAGGATCATCATGCGGTGGTCGCAGACCACCTGTACGTTCATTGAATAAGTCCCCTTCCTATTAGTGAACACGGCCCTGTTCTCTGCAGGTGGCCGCACGGCGACGTGCATCCCATCGATCGCGCCCTGGACCATGGGGAACCCGGCAACGGCAGAGAAGCCCACGGCCCGGGCATCTTGGCTGGCCCGGTCCACGGGGAAGCAGATGTAGCGGTGCGCCATGGCATAAAGGGCATCTGTCACTGCCCGGATGCACCGATGCACCGATGTCTGCGATATGCCGGACAGGTCCCCACTCGGTGCCTGGAATGACCCCGTTGCATAAAAGTTCAGGGCCACCGTAACCTTGACGGACACGGGGAGAGGGTGTCCCCCGCCAGTGCCACGCGGTGACAGGTGTGCCAGCAGGTGGCATATGTGTGCCACGGTTTCCCGGCTCATCCGGAGTCTCCTCCTGCATTCCCGGTCCGTGAGGTCCTGGTATGACTGCCGGGGCCGGTACACACGGGGCGCCCTCGGGTGCCTCCGTTGCCGTGGGGCCGCGACGTCCTCCTCCCCCTCCTCGTCCTGTCGGTCAGGTGTCCCTCCAGCCTGGGCGGCTGCCGCCTGCCCCTCTGCGGCAGCATGCGCCGCCTCTCTGGCACGCTCCTCCTCCTCCTCCTCCTCATCCAGGGCAACATAGACATGAGCGGCTGCCACCACGGCGGCCAACATCGCTGGATGGTCTGAAAACATGACGGCCTGGTGGGGGGGGAGGGGAACGACGACATGTCATCATTGCCCATATCCCCTCCTCCCCCCAGCCAGGTGGCATGAACCGCATGGGTCCAACTGTTGGAGGCTGGCACCTGGCCAGGTGGACCAACTCATTTGCCCTCCCATCACCCACCCTGGCACGGACCCCAACCCCCAACCTCCACCCCGGCACGGACCCCCCCCCCCCCCAACCTCCACCCCGGCACGGACCCCCCCCCAACCCCCAACCTCCACCCCGGCACGGACCCCAACCCCCAACCTCCACCCCAGCACGGACCCCCCCCCAACCCCCAACCTCCACCCCGGCACGGAACCCCCCCCCCCCCAACCTCCACCCCGGCACGGACCCCCTCCCCAACCTCCACCCCGGCACGGACCCCCCCCCCAACCCCCAACCTCCACCCCGGCACGGAACCCCCCCCCCCCAACCTCCACCCCGGCACGGACCCCCTCCCCAACCTCCACCCCGGCACGGACCCCCCCCCAACCCCCAACCTCCACCCCGGCACGGAACCCCCCCCCCCCCAACCTCCACCCTGGCACGGACCCCCTCCCCAACCTCCACCCCGGCACGGACCCCCTCCCCAACCTCCACCCCGGCACGGACCCCCTCCCGGCACTCCCCCGGAGCCCAGCCTACTCTAACCACCCCCCCCCCCCCCGCCGCACACACACACACACAAGCCGAGACACACCTCTCCTCACGCAATCAGTCTGCGGCCACGCCATTTCCTGCCCAGAGCCAACCCCCCAGGCCGTCACTCACCTCCTCGCTGGTTGGCGTGAGCCTGGAGCACCGGGTCACGCCGATGAAAAGGAGGTTTGATTCACGTCGACGTGAACGGTCATCACGTCGACGGGACTTCGGCCCATCCGGAAGGGAGAATATCGGCAGGCCGAAAATCGGCTGCCTTGCGCAGACCCGTGACATCCTCCGCGGCAGCGGCGCCATTAACGCCCCGCCGACTTTTCTCCCTTTGGAGACTTCGGCGGGGGCGGGATTCACGGCGGCCAACGACCATTCTCCGACCCGGCGGGGGGTCGGAGAATGACGCCCAAGGCGTCTCCAATTTAAGACAAAGGTGAGGAGGAATGACTTCTCTCAGAGGGCTGTTAATCTGTGGACTTCCCTGCCCTAGGGTGTGGGGCATTGACTGTATTTAAGGCTGAGGTAGACAGATCTTTGATTAACAAGGGTGTCAAGGGTTATGGGGGACAGACAGGAAAGTGACAATGGGGCCGTAATCTTATTGAATGACAGACCAGGCTTGAGGGGCCAAATGGCCTCCTTCTGCTCCTGCTTGTTATGATCTTATGTTACCTCTCTGCCACGTATAGGAGTGCAGGGAGAATGTCTGTGGGCCTCCCATTTAGAAACCAGCTTGCCAAATGGAAGGGGCCAATTTTGTTTCCTTGTCCAGTTTAACCAATCTGCCTCTATTACCAAGAGTTTCAATATTTTTGGCATCGATTCTTGGAATGGGCCCGTCGTTGGGAAGTTTCCAGTTCATTGCCGATGTAGCACGAGGTGATTTGCTCCTCTGCAGAGCCAGGGAAAATGGCCTGAGTAGCCTCTCACTACTCTGTCACCATTCTGTGATTCTGAGCCCTCAGGAAGGTGGCGGTGAGCTGCCTTCTTGAACCCGCTGCAGTCCATGTGGTGTAGGTACACCCACAGTGCTGTTAGGGAGGGAGTTCCAGGATGTTGCCCCAGCGACAGCGAAGGAACGGCCGATATATTTCCAAGTCAGGGTGGTGAGTGACTTGGAGGGGGTCCTCCAGGTGGTGGGGTTCCCAGGTATCTGCTGCTCTTGTCCTTCTAGATGGTAGAGATCTTGGGTTTGGAAGGTGCTGTCTAAGGAGCCTTGGTGAGTTGCTGCAGTGCATCTTGTAGACGGTACACACGGCTGCCACTGTGCGTCGGTGGTGGAGGGAGTGAATGTTTGTGGAAGGGGCTGTTTTGTCCTGGGTGTTGTGGAGCTTCTTGAGTGTTGTTGGAGCTGCGCTCATCCAGGCAAGTGGAGAGTGTTCCACCCGACTCCTGACTTGTGCCTTGTAGATGACGGACAGGTTTTGGGGAGGTGAGTTACTCGCCGCAGGATGTCCAGCCTCTGACCTGCTCTTATCACCACAGCATTTCTGACACATCAGTGATATCTTTTTAAATCAGATCCGCAATGAATATCAGTTTTTCATTTCTCCTCTTTCTGTCCTGTAGGGTCAGCAACTCCTCGCAGGATCGTACGACAACACTGCCCGAGTGTGGAGCCTGAAAAACTGCGAGCTGAAGGTGAGTCTGATCCGAAAGTGTTTGAAAACCTGGCACATTGTTGGTTTATCTATTCCCCCAGCAATTAACAGTGGAGTGTTTGCATTGATGCACCGCCTTTCCCATCTTCCGAAAATCGGGATGGGCTTCCCAGTTTCTTTTGAAGCGGAGTCACTGTCGTAACGTCAGAAACACAGCAGCCAATTTGTGCAGAGCAAGCTCCCACAAACAGCAATGTGATAATGACGAGATTGGGGAGGTAGTAGCGAGTGACTGGACGAATAATTCCGACACCCACGGTAATAATCTGGGGACCTGGGTTTGAATCCCACCAAGGTAGATGGTTAAATTTGAATTTCGTGAAAAATCTGGAATCCTAGAATCCTAGAATTTACAGGGCAGAAGGAGGCCATTCGTCCCATCGAATCTTCACCAGCCCCTTGGGAACAGCACCCTACCCAAGCCCACACCTCCACCCTATTCCTACACCTCCACCCTCATCCCCGTAACCCCACCTAATCCAATCTTTTTGGACACTTGAGGGCAATTTATCATGGCCAATCCACCTAACCTGCACATCTTTGGACTGTGGGAGGAAACCGGAGCACCCGGAGGAAACCCACGCAGACACGGGCAGAACGTGCAGACTCCGCACAGACAGAGATCCAAGCCGGGAATCAAACCCGGGACCCTGGCGCTGTGAAGCAAATGTGCTAACCACTATGCTACCGTGCTGCCCTTAGGAATTACACATCTAAGGATGGCTATGAAACCATTGTCGATTGTCGTAAAAACCCATCTGGTTCACTAATGTCCTTCAGGGAAGGAAATCTGCCGTCCTTACCCGGTCTGGCCTACATGTGACTCCAGACCCACAGCAATGTGGTTGACTCTTAAATGGTTCCTCAAGGCCAATTGGGGTTCATAGAATTTACAGAATTTACAGTGCTGAAGGAGGCCATTCGGCCCATCGAGTCTGCACTGGCTCTTGGAAAGAGCACCCCACCCAAGTTCAACACCTCCACCCTATCCCCACAACCCAATAACCCCACCCAACACTAAGAGCAATTTTGGACACTAAGGGCAATTTATCATGACCAATCCAACTAACCTGCACATCTTTGGACTGTGGGAGGAAACCGGAGCACCCGGAGGAAACCCACGCACACACGGGGAGGATGTGCAGACTCCGCACAGACGGTGACCCAAGCCGGAATCGAACCTGGGACCCTGGAGCTGTGAAGCAATTGTGCTATCCACAAGGCTACCGTGCTCCCCAAATTGCATTCCACATTGCCCATTATGTTGGGCAAATAAATGCGGGCCCAGCCGGCGACCCACACATCCCATGAAAGAAGATAATCTGTTTAGGTTGCCTAAGAGATATAAATTGGCCCCGGGCTATGGGCAAAGTCACCTGCTCTCCTTCGGAGCTATTTTACCTCCGAAGGCATGAGTCACGTTCCCGGAATGTGTGCTGGGAATGTCGACTTTGGAGCGTGCCCTGATCTGCCAGCACATTCTCGGTTTGGGTCTTAGTCCTTAGAAAGGCAGTCGACATACTCTGGTATCTGCTGAAAACTGTTTCATTGGCATCATTTCTAAACAGCTTACACAGTTGACATTTAATTCCTTGGCATGATTCCGACCCCCCTCTCTATCTCTCTCTCTCTCACTCTCGACCGCCTAGCATCTACTGTGCATCATCATCTATGTCCTGCATTCACATGTTCCATCATTAACTTCTTACACTATACCTGCTCCCAAGCTTCCTATCCAACTTTTTAACATGAAACAGTTTCTTTCGCTATTTATATTCGGGGGGCGATTCTCCGATATGGAGGCCAAGTGTTTGCGCCATCGTGTTACACAGCGGCGCGAACAAGGCCCGGCACGACCTATTCTGGCCCCCCCGGTGAAGGTGCCCCTCCCCCCCCCCCCCCCACAGGCCGCCCCCCGAGCGATGCCGCAGAGTTCCCGCCGGCAGTGACCAGGGGTGAACAGCGCCGGCGGAACTCTGTCGTGTTGGAGCAGCCCATCCGGGCCGGAGAATCGGCGGCACGGCCGATTCCAGCGGCCCGCGGCCGGCGCTGCGGCAAACGCGCCGGCGCAAATGGCGGCGATTCTCCGCACCTCGGAGAATCGCGCGTCGGGGCATCGTGGCGTAGTTGCTCCGATTCTCCGGCGCGGGGCTCGGAGATTTTGCCCCCTACATTTCTCCAACTCTCTTTTGACAACTACTGATTCCACTCAACTGGATCTCCTATTCTTCCGCTCCTCGAGTCAGAGTGTTGGGGGATTCAATCACCCACAGCATTCTTAGCCACAAGGTACAATGGCGTGGAAATGTATCATCATCTGCACAATGAGACTGAACTGTAACAGTTTTGCTGTTAGCAGAGCTGGGAAGCTGAGTGTGGTTTTCAGGATGATTGAATTGCAAGGACGACAAAGACATTTCAATGAGAGACTGAAGCCGTCAGGAATTGGAGAGAAGAAGCCGGGATACTCTGAGGAATTCAGGAACACTCTGAAGAGCCCGGGACCCTCTGAGGAACCCGCGACACTGTGAAGAATGCAGGATCACTCTGAGGAATTTGGGAAAACTCTGGGGAGCCCGGAACACTCTGAGGAACCTGGGATATTCTGAGGAACCTGCGACACTCTGAGGAATTCAGGGACACTCTGAGGAATTCAGGGACACTCTGAGGAACCTGGGACACTCTGGGGAATTCTCTGCAAGAACTAGCGAGGCGATATAGGTCAGTTAGGAATGATTCAACTGTAAGCTTGAGGAAGCAAGGATCTGGCATGGCTCTAGACGGTTACAAGGTAGCCAGGAAAGAACTCAAAAATGGACTGAGGAGAGCTAGAATGGGGCATGAAAAAGCCCTGGCAGGAAGGATTAGGGAAAACCCCAAAGCGTTCTAAACTTACGTGAGAAATAAGAGGATCTTTCCATCCTCGCTCTCCACTGGAGTAGTACCGGATGATTGGAGGGAGGCGAATGTTGTTCCCCTGTTCAAGAAAGGGAATAGGGAAATCCCTGGGAATTACAGACCAGTCAGTCTTATGTCTGGGTGAGCAAAATACTTGAAAGGATTCTGAGAGATAGGGGGCGCGATTCTCCACTCCCACGCCGGTTGGGAGAATCGCCTGGGCCGGCAAAATTTCCGGGGACGCGGTCCGACGCCCTCCCGCGATTCTCCCAAGCGGCGTGAACGGCCCGGTCGGGTTTCGCGGGCCGCAGGCCGGAGAATCGCCAGAGACACCCAAAATGGCGATTCTCCGGCACCCCCGCTATTCTGAGGCCCGGATGGGCCGAGCGGCCAGGCCAAAATGGCGGGTTCCCCCCGGCGCCGTCTACACCTGGTCGCTGCAGTCGTGGGCGGTGCGTGAACGCTGGGGGGGGCGGCCTGTGGGGGGGCGAGGGGGGATCCTGCACCGGGCTTTACCTGGAAGCCATCCTTCCGCGGCCCCGCAAGATCCGTCCCCCATCTTCTTGCGGGGCGGACTTAGAGAGGACGGCAACCACGCATGCGCGGGTGATGCTCGTTATGCGGCACCGGCCGCTTCATCTATGTGGCACCGCTTTTACGCGGGCGACAAGGCCTGGCGCGTGCAGATGACGCGGCCCCGATCCTGGCCCATTGTCAGGGCCTGAATCGGTCGGGACTGGGGCCGTTCCGCGCCGTCGTGAACCTCGACGGCGTTCACAACTGCGCGGCCACTTCGGCGTGGGAGTGGAGAATCCCGCCCAGGATTTATGATTATTTAGAAAAACATAGTTTGATTAAAGGTAGTCAGCATGGCTTTGTGAGAGGCAGGTCATGCCTCACAAGCCTCATTGAATTCTTTGAGGATGTGACGAGACACACTGATGAAGGTCGGGCAGTGGATGTGGTGTATATGGATTTCAGTAAGGCATTTGATAAGGTTCCCCATGGTAGGCTCATTCAGAAAGATAGGGGGCATGGGATACAGGGAAATTTGGCTGTCTGGATATAGAGTTGGCTGGCCGAAAGAAGACAGCAAGTGGTAGTGGATGGAAAGTATACCGCCTGGAGGTCGGTGACCAGTGGTGTCCCGCAGGGATCTGTTCTGGGACCTCTGCTCTTTGTGGTTTTTATAAATGACTTGGATGAGGAAGAGGAAGGGTGGGTTAGTAAGTTTGCCGATGACACAAAGGGTGGTGGAGTTGTAGATAGTGTTGAGGGCTGTTGCAGGTTACAACAGGACATTGACAGGAGGCAGAGCTGGGCTGAGAAGTGGCAGATGGAGTTCAACCTAGATAAATGTGAAGTGATTAGTTTTGGAAGGTCGAATTTGAATGCTGAATACAGGGTTAAAGGCAGGATTCTTGGAAGTGTGGAGGAACAGAGGGATCTTGGGGTCCACGTACATAGATCCCTCAAAGTTGCCACCCAGGTTGATAGGGTTGTTAAGAAGGCGTTTGGTATGTTGACTTTCATTAACAGGGGGATTGAGTTTAAGAGCCGCGAGGTTTTTCCGCAGCTTTCTAAAACCTTGGTTAGACCACACTTGGAATATTGTGTCCAGTTCTGGTCGCCTCATTATGGGAAGGATGTGGATGCTTTGGAGAGGGTGCAGAGGAGATTTACCAGGATGCAGACTGGACTGGGGGGCATGTCTTATGAAGAAAGGTTGAGGGAGCTAGGGCTTTTCTCACTGGAGCGAAGTAGAAAGAGAGGTGACTTAATAGAGGTGTACAAGGTGATGAGGGGCATGGATAGAGTGGATAGCCAGAGACTTTTGCCCATCATTTTAAGGTGATTGGAGGAAGGTATAGGGGAGATGTCAGAGGTCGGTTCTTTACACAGAGAGTGGTGGGTGTGTGGAATGCACTGCCAGCAGAGGTGGTGGAGTCAGAGTTATTAGGGACATTTAAGCGACTCTTGGACAGGTACATGGACAGCAGTAAATTGAAGGGGTGTAGGTTAGGTTGATGTTAGTTTAGGATAAGTGGTCGGCACAACATTGTGGGCCGAAGGGCCTGTACTGTGCTGTACTGTTATATGTCTATGATTCCCCAGTGTGACAAATGTGCAGTATGTAAAGAGTTAATGTTATGTTAAGCCTAGCCATAAGAGGGAGATAATAATAATAATTGCTTCTTGTCACAAGTAGGCTTCAATGAAGTTACTGTTAAAATCCCCTAGTCGCCACATTCCGGCTCCTGTTCGGGGAGGCCGGTACGGGATTTGAACCTGCGCTGCTGGCCTTGTTCTGTTTAGCCCACTGTGCTAAACCAAAGGGACAGTGCTATATATTGCACAGGCTCTTGGACTTCTGGGGCAGATTATTTTTGGTCTGTGGACCAGAATTGGAATCTGCCTTTAAGCTGGGGCAGCCTGTGGTCAGGACAGTGTGTCCCAGGATTTGTTTTTTTGGAGAGGAGAAAACAGACCCGTTGGTGCTGCGTGAATCTGAAGAAGCAGCTTTGGAGAAAGCTGGTTGGATTGGCTGGCTGCGAGTTGGCCAGAGTTGGCCAGAGACAGTGGGCTGGGATTCTCCGATTTGGAGACTATGTCCCCCACGGCGGCGTGGGAGCGGTGGGAAAACTGGCGCAAGACGGCCACCGATTTCCCGCTTTGCTGCGGGCCAGCTGGAAGGCAGTGTAGAGCACCCCGCTCAAGCTGCCGCTGTGCGCATGCGCGGCCACAGTCCCGGCAACTCTCCGGGCCGCATCGGCAGCTTGAGCCGGCATTGCCAAAGTTCCCAGATGGCACTGTCAAGCTGACATTTCTTGCATGCGCGCAATTGCCCCGTGTGGGTGTTGGGAGAGGTGGGGGTGCCGAGGGTCTCTCCCACGTTGCATTCAAGCTGGGGGGAGCTGGGGGGAATTTGTTTGCGGGCCTCAAGAGATCGGGAGGTCGTTTAAAAATGGCGTCTCAATCTCTCGCTGCAACGGGGAGTTCCGGCGAGCGGAGCTCCGCATGGTACAAAATGGGGCTGTGTGCGGCCTTGACTGAGCTTTCTCCATTTAGGCCCCTTATTCAAAGCGAGTCGCGTTGAACAGCCGCGTGTTTCCCGGCACTCGCACTGTTCTCGATCTTCCCAACCTCCAGAACCTGGGAAGATCTCGCCCTAAGTGTTGACCCCGAGTCAGGATTCATGGGCTTTCACGACAGCAAAACAGGCGGCGAACCTGGATCGACTCAGCGACTGTGGAGGGGCTAGCACCGGGACCGCGTGGAACACAATCGATTCCAATGAGAAACGGTGCTGGATTCGCCGGGCCCTGGATTGACACTCGGGAGGCTGACAAGCTGCAGCCGCACAGACACATCACACTCCCCCCACACACTCATCCCAGCCGCACACACACATTACACTCCCCACACACACTCATCCCAGCCGCACAGACACATTACACTCCCCACACACACTCATCCCAGCCGCACACACACATTACACTCCCCACACACACTCATCCCAGCCGCACACACACATTACACTCCCCCCACACGCACTCATCCCAGCCGCACACACACATTACACGCCCCACACACACTCATCCCAGCCGCACACACACATTACACTCCCCACACAAACTCATCCCAGCCGCACACACACATTACACTCCCCACACACACTCATCCCAGCCGCACAGACACATTACACTCCCCACACACACTCATCCCAGCCGCACACACACATTACACTCCCCACACACACTCATCCCAGCCGCACACACACATTACACTCCCCCCACACGCACTCATCCCAGCCGCACACACACATTACACGCCCCACACACACTCATCCCAGCCGCACACACACATTACACTCCCCACACAAACTCATCCCAGCCGCACACACACATTACACTCCCCACACACACTCATCCCAGCCGCACAGACACATTACACTCCCCACACACACTCATCCCAGCCGCACACACACATTACACTCCCCACACACACTCATCCCAGCCGCACACACACATTACACTCCCCACCCACACTCATCCCAGCCCCACAGACACATTACACTCCCCACACACACTCATCCCAGCCGCACACACACATTACACTCCCCACACACACTCATCCCAGCCGCACACACACATTACACTCCCCACACACACTCATCCCAGCCGCACACACACATTATACTCCCCGCGCACACTCATCCCAGCCGCAAACACACATTACACTCCCCACACACACTCATCCCAGCCGCACAGACACATTACACTCCCCACACACACTCATCCCAGCCGCACACACGCATTACACTCACCACACACACTCATCCCAGCCGCACAGGCACATTACACTCCCCACACACACTCATCCCAGCCGCACATACGCATTACACTTCCCGCACACACTCATCCCAGCCGGACACACACATTACACTCCCCACACACACTCATCCCAGCCGCACAGACACATTACACTCCCCGCTCACACTCATCCCAGCCGCACACACACATTACACTCCCCGCTCACACTCATTCCAGCCGCACACACACATTACACTCCCCACCCACACTCATCCCAGCCGCACACACACATTACACTCCCCACACACACTCATCCCAGCCGCACACACACATTACACTCCCCACACACACTCATCCCAGCCGCACAGACACATTACACTCCCCGCTCACACTCATCCCAGCCGCACAGACACATTACACTCCCCACCCACACTCATCCCAGCCGCACACACACATTACACTCCCCACACACACTCATCCCAGCCGCAGACACACATTACACTCCCCGCACACACACTCATCCCAGCCGCACAGACACATCACACTCCCCACACACACTCATCCCAGCCGCACAGACACATCACACTCCCGACACACACTCATCCCAGCCGCACACACACATTGCACTCCCCACTCGCACTCATCCCAGCCGCACAGACACATTACACTCCCCGCTCACACTCATCCCAGCCGCACACAGACATTACACTCCCCACACACACTCATCCCAGCCGCACACACACATTACACTCCCCACACAAACTCATCCCAGCCGCACAGACACATTACACTCCCCACACACACTCATCCCAGCCGCACAGACACATTACACTCCCCACCCACACTCATCCCAGCCGCACACACACATTACACTCCCCACACACACTCATCCCAGCCGCAGACACACATTACACTCCCCGCACACACACTCATCCCAGCCGCACAGACACATCACACTCCCCACACACACTCATCCCAGCCGCACAGACACATCACACTCCCGACACACACTCATCCCAGCCGCACACACACATTGCACTCCCCACTCGCACTCATCCCAGCCGCACAGACACATTACACTCCCCGCTCACACTCATCCCAGCCGCACACAGACATTACACTACACTACCAAAACACACTCATCCCAGCCGCACACACACATTACACTCCCCGCACACACTCATCCCAGCCGCACAGACACATTACACTCCCCACACACACTCATCCCAGCCGCAGACACACATTACACTCCCCACACACTCTCATCCCAGCCGCACACACACATTACACTCCCCACACACACTCATCCCAGCCCCACAGACACATTACACTCCCCACACACACTCATCCCAGCCGCACACACACATTACACTCCCCACACACACTCATCCCAGCCGCACACACACATTACACTCCCCACACACACTCATCCCAGCCGCACACACACATTACACTCCCCACACGCACTCATCCCAGCCGCACACACGCATTACACTCCCCACACACACTCATCCCAGCCGCACAGACACATTACACTCCCCACACACACTCATCCCAGCCGCACACACACATTACACTCCCCACACACACTCATCCCAGCCGGACAGACACATTACACTCCCCACACACACTCATCCCAGCCGCCCACACACATTGCACTCCCCACACACACTCATCCCAGCCACACACACGCATTACACTCCCCACACACACTCATCCCAGCCGCACACGCACATTACACTCCCCACACACACTCATCCCAGCCGCACACGCACATTACACTCCCCACACACACTCATCCCAGCCGCACACACACATTACACACCCCACACACACTCATCCCAGCCGCACACGCACATTACACTCCCCACACACACTCATCCCAGCCGCACACACACTTTACACTCCCCACACACACTCATCCCAGCCGCACACACACATTACACTCCCCACACACACTCATCCCAGCCGCACACACACATTACACTCCCCACACACACTCATCCCAGCCGCACAGACACATTACATTCCCCACACACACACTCATCCCAGCCGCACAGACTCATTACACTCCCCACACACTCATCCCAGCCGCACACACACATTACACTCACCACACACACTCATCCCAGCCGCACACACACATTACACTCCCCACACGCACTCATCCCAGCCGCGCACACACATTACACTCCCCACACACACTCATCCCAGCCGCACACACACATTACACTCCCCACACACACTCATCCCAGCCGCACACACACATTACACTCCCCACACACACTCATCCCAGCCGCGCACACACATTACACTCCCCACACACACTCATCCCAGCCGCACACACACATTACACTCCCCACACACACTCATCCCAGCTGCACACACACATTACACTCCCCACACACACTCATCCCAGCCGCACAGACACATTACACTCCCCACACACACTCATCCCAGCCGCGCACACACATTACACTCCCCACACACACTCATCCCAGCCGCACACACACATTACACTCCCCACACACACTCATCCCAGCCGCACACACATTACACTCCCCACACACACTCATCCCAGCCGCACACACAGATTACACTCCCCACACACACTCATCCCAGCCGCACAGACACATTACATTCCCCACACACACACTCATCCCAGCCGCACAGACTCATTACACTCCCCACACACTCATCCCAGCCGCACACACACATTACACTCACCACACACACTCATCCCAGCCGCACACACACATTACACTCCCCACACGCACTCATCCCAGCCGCGCACACACATTACACTCCCCACACACACTCATCCCAGCCGCGCACACACATTACACTCCCCACACACACTCATCCCAGCCGCGCACACACATTACACTCCCCACACACACTCATCCCAGCCGCACACACACATTACACTCCCCACACACACTCATCCCAGCCGCACAGACACATTACACTCCCCACACACACTCATCCCAGCCGCGCACACGCATTACACTCCCCACACACACTCATCCCAGCCGCACACACACATTACACTCCCCACACACACTCATCCCAGCCGCACACACACATTACACTCCCCACACACACTCATCCCAGCCACACACACACATTACACTCCCCACACACACTCATCCCAGCCGTACACGCACATTACACTCCCCACACACACTCATCCCAGCCGCACATACACATTACACTTCCCACACACACTCATCCCAGCCGGACACACACATTACACTCCCCACACACACTCATCCCAGCCGCACACACACATTACACTCCCCACACACACTCATCCCAGCCGCACACACACATTACAATCCCCACACACACTCATCCCAGCCGCGCGCACACATTACAATCCCCACACACACTCATCCCAGCCGCACAGACACATTACACTCCCCACACACACACTCATCCCAGCCGCACAGACACATTACACTCCCCACACACACTCATCCCAGTCGCACACACACATTACACTCCCCACACACACTCATCCCAGCCGCACACACACATTACACTCCCCACACACGCACTCATCCCAGCCGCACACACACATTACACTCCCCACACACACTCATCCCAGCTGCACACACACATTACACTCCCCACACACACTCATCCCAGCCGCACACACACATTACACTCCCCACACACACTCATCCCAGCCGCACAGACTCATTACACTCCCCACACACTCATCCCAGCCGCACACACACATTACACTCACCACACACACTCATCCCAGCCGCACACACACATTAAACTCCCCACACGCACTCATCCCAGCCGCGCACACACATTACACTCCCCACACACACTCATCCCAGCCGCACACA
Source organism: Scyliorhinus torazame (assembly GCF_047496885.1). Classification (NCBI taxonomy): domain Eukaryota; kingdom Metazoa; phylum Chordata; class Chondrichthyes; order Carcharhiniformes; family Scyliorhinidae; genus Scyliorhinus; species Scyliorhinus torazame. Next base: position 202,551,194 of record NC_092721.1, on the reverse strand, counting down.
CACATTACACTCCCCACACACACTCATCCCAGCCGCACACACACATTACACTCCCCACACACACTCATCCCAGCCGCGCACACACATTACACTCCCCACACACACTCATCCCAGCCGCACACACACATTACACTCCCCACACACACTCATCCCAGCTGCACACACACATTACACTCCCCACACACACTCATCCCAGCCGCGCACGCACATTACACTCCCCACACACACTCATCCCAGCCGCACATACACATTACACTTCCCACACACACTCATCCCAGCCGGACACACACATTACACTCCCCACACACACTCATCCCAGCCGCGCACACACATTACACTCCCCACACACACTCATCCCAGCCGCACACACACATTACAATCCCCACACACACTCATCCCAGCCGCGCACACACATTACAATCCCCACACACACTCATCCCAGCCGCACAGACACATTACACTCCCCACACACACTCATCCCAGCCGCACACACACATTACACTCCCCACACACGCACTCATCCCAGCCGCACACACACATCACACTCCCCACACACACTCATCCCAGCCGCACACACACATTACACTCCCCACACACGCACTAATCCCAGCCGCACACACACATTACACTCCCCACACACACTCATCCCAGCCGCACACACACATTACACTCCCCACACACACTCATCCCAGCCGCACACACACATTGCACTCCCCACACACACTCATCCCAGCCGCACAGACACATTACATTCCCCACACACACACTCATCCCAGCCGCACAGACACATTACACTCCCCACACACACTCATCCCAGCCGCACACACACATTACACTCCCCACACACACTCATCCCAGCCGCACACACACATTACACTCCCCACACGCACTCATCCCAGCCCAGCCACACACATTACACTTCCCACACACACTCATCCCCGCCGCACATACGCATTACACTTCCCACACACACTCATCCCAGCCGGACACACACAGTACACTCCCCACACACACTCATCCCAGCCGCACACACACATTACACTCCCCACACACACTCATCCCAGCCGCACACACACATTACACTCCCCACACACACTCATCCCAGCTGCACACACACATTACACTCCCCACACACACTCATCCCAGCCGCACAGACACATTACACTCCCCACACACACTCATCCCAGCCGCGCACACGCATTACACTCCCCACACACACTCATCCCAGCCGCACACACACATTACACTCCCCACACACACTCATCCCAGCCGCACACACACATTACACTCCCCACACACACTCATCCCAGCCGCACACACACATTACACTCCCCACACACACTCATCCCAGCCGCACAGACACATTACATTCCCCACACACACACTCATCCCAGCCGCACAGACTCATTACACTCCCCACACACTCATCCCAGCCACACACACACATTACACTCACCACACACACTCATCCCAGCCGCACACACACATTACACTCCCCACACGCACTCATCCCAGCCGCGCACATACATTACACTCCCCACACACACTCATCCCAGCCGCGCACACACATTACACTCCCCACACACACTCATCCCAGCCGCGCACACACATTACACTCCCCACACACACTCATCCCAGCCGCACACACACATTACACTCCCCACACACACTCATCCCAGCTGCACACACACATTACACTCCCCACACACACTCATCCCAGCCGCGCAGACACATTACACTCCCCACACACACTCATCCCAGCCGCGCACACACATTACACTCCCCACACACACTCATCCCAGCCGCACACACACATTACACTCCCCACACACACTCATCCCAGCCACACACACACATTACACTCCCCACACACACTCATCCCAGCCGTACACGCACATTACACTCCCCACACACACTCATCCCAGCCGCACATACACATTACACTTCCCACACACACTCATCCCAGCCGGACACACACATTACACTCCCCACACACACTCATCCCAGCCGCACACACACATTACACTCCCCACACACACTCATCCCAGCCGCACACACACATTACAATCCCCACACACACTCATCCCAGCCGCGCACACACATTACAATCCCCACACACACTCATCCCAGCCGCACAGACACATTACACTCCCCACACACACACTCATCCCAGCCGCACAGACACATTACACTCCCCACACACACTCATCCCAGTCGCACACACACATTACACTCCCCACACACACTCATCCCAGCCGCACACACACATTACACTCCCCACACACGCTCTCATCCCAGCCGCACACACACATTACACTCCCCACACACACTCATCCCAGCCGCACACACACATTACACTCCCCACACACACTCATCCCAGCCGCACACACACATTACACTCCCCATACACACTCATCCCAGCCGCACAGACTCATTACACTCCCCACACACTCATCCCAGCCGCACACACACATTACACTCACCACACACACTCATCCCAGCCGCACACACACATTAAACTCCCCACACGCACTCATCCCAGCCGCGCACACACATTACACTCCCCACACACACTCATCCCAGCCGCACACACACATTACACTCCCCACACACACTCATCCGAGCCGCACACACACATTACACTCCCCACACACACTCATCCCAGCCGCGCACACACATTACACTCCCCTCACACACTCATCCCAGCCGCACACACACATTACACTCCCCACACACACTCATCCCAGCTGCACACACACATTACACTCCCCACACACACTCATCCCAGCTGCACACGCACATTACACTCCCCACACACACTCATCCCAGCCGCACATACACATTACACTTCCCACACACACTCATCCCAGCCGGACACACACATTACACTCCCCACACACACTCATCCCAGCCGCACACACACATTACACTCCCCACACACACTCATCCCAGCCGCACACACACATTACAATCCCCACACACACTCATCCCAGCCGCGCACACACATTACAATCCCCACACACACTCATCCCAGCCGCACAGACACATTACACTCCCCACACACACTCATCCCAGTCGCACACACACATTACACTCCCCACACACACTCATCCCAGCCGCACACACACATTACACTCCCCACACACGCACTCATCCCAGCCGCACACACACATCACACTCCCCACACACACTCATCCCAGCCGCACACACACATTACACTCCCCACACACGCACTCATCCCAGCCGCACACACACATTACACTCCCCACACACACTCATCCCAGCCGCACACACACATTACACTCCCCACACACACTCATCCCAGCCGCACACACACATTGCACTCCCCACACACACTCATCCCAGCCGCACAGACACATTACATTCCCCACACACACACTCATCCCAGCCGCACAGACACATTACACTCCCCACACACACTCATCCCAGCCGCACACACACATTACACTCCCCACACACACTCATCCCAGCCGCACACACACATTACACTCCCCACACGCACTCATCCCAGCCCAGCCACACACATTACACTCCCCACACACACTCATCCCCGCCGCACATACGCATTACACTTCCCACACACACTCATCCCAGCCGGACACACACAGTACACTCCCCACACACACTCATCCCAGCCGCACACACACATTACACTCCCCACACACACTCATCCCAGCCCCACACACATTACACTCCCCACACACACTCATCCCAGCCGCACACACACATTACACTCCCCACACACACTCATCCCAGCCGCACAGACACATTACACTCCCCGCACACGCACTCATCCCAGCCGCACACACACATTACACACCCCACACACACTCATCCCAGCCGCACACACACATTACACTCCCCCCACACACTCATCCCAGCCGCACAGACACATTTCACTCCCCACACACACTCATCCCAGCCGCACACACACATTACACTCCCCACACACACTCATCCCAGCCGCACAGACACATCACACTCCCCACACACACTCATCCCAGCCGCACAGACACATTGCACTCCCCACTCGCACTCATCCCAGCCGCACAGACACATTACACTCCCCGATCACACTCATCCCAGCCGCACACAGACATTACACTCCCCACACACACTCATCCCAGCCGCACACACACATTACACTCCCCACACACACTCATCCCAGCCGCACAGACACATTACACTCCCCACACACACTCATCCCAGCCGCACACACACATTACACTCCCCACACACACTCATCCCAGCCGCACACACACATTACACTCCCCACACACACTCACCCCAGCCGCACACACACATTACACTCCCCACACACACTCATCCCAGCCGCACAGACACATTACACTCCCCACACACACTCATCCCAGCCGCACACACACATTGCACTCCCCACACACACTCATCCCAGCCGCACACACACATTACACTCCCCACACACACTCATCCCAGCCGCACAGACTCATTACACTCCCCACACACTCATCCCAGCCGCACACACACATTACACTCACCACACACACTCATCCCAGCCGCGCACACACATTACACTCCCCACACGCACTCATCCCAGCCGCGCACACACATTACACTCCCCACACACACTCATCCCAGCCGCACACACACATTACACTCCCCACACACACTCATCCCAGCCGCACACACACATTACACTCCCCACACACACTCATCCCAGCCGCGCACACACATTACACTCCCCACACACACTCATCCCAGCCGCACACACACATTACACTCCCCACACACACTCATCCCAGCTGCACACACACATTACACTCCCCACACACACTCATCCCAGCCGCACAGACACATTACACTTCCCACACACACTCATCCCTGCCGGACACACACATTACACTCCCCACACACACTCATCCCAGCCGCACACACACATTACACTCCCCACACACACTCATCCCAGCCGCACACACACATTACAATCCCCACACACACTCATCCCAGCCGCGCACACACATTACAATCCCCACACACACTCATCCCAGCCGCACAGACACATTACACTCCACACACACACACTCATCCCAGCCGCACAGACACATTACACTCCCCACACACACTCATCCCAGTCGCACACACACATTACACTCTCCACACACACTCATCCCAGCCGCACACACACATTACACTCCCCACACACGCACTCATCCCAGCCGCACACACACATTACACTCCCCACACACACTCATCCCAGCCGCACACACACATTACACTCCCCACACACACTCATCCCAGCCGCACACACACATTACACTCCCCACACACACTCATCCCAGCCGCACAGACACATTACATTCCCCACACACACACTCATCCCAGCCGCACAGACTCATTACACTCCCCACACACTCATCCCAGCCGCACACACACATTACACTCACCACACACACTCATCCCAGCCGCACACACACATTACACTCCCCACACGCACTCATCCCAGCCGCGCACACACATTACACTCCCCACACACACTCATCCCAGCCGCGCACACACATTACACTCCCCACACACACTCATCCCAGCCGCACACACACATTACACTCCCCACACACACTCATCCCAGCCGCGCACACACATTACACTCCCCACACACACTCATCCCAGCCGCACACACACATTACACTCCCCACACACACTCATCCCAGCTGCACACACACATTACACTCCCCACACACACTCATCCCAGCCGCACAGACACATTACACTCCCCACACACACTCATCCCAGCCGCGCACACACATTACACTCCCCACACACACTCATCCCAGCCGCACACACACATTACACTCCCCACACACACTCATCCCAGCCACACACACACATTACACTCCCCACACACACTCATCCCAGCCGCACACGCACATTACACTCCCCACACACACTCATCCCAGCCGCACATACACATTACACTTCCCACACACACTCATCCCAGCCGGACACACACATTACACTCCCCACACACACTCATCCCAGCCGCACACACACATTACACTCCCCACACACACTCATCCCAGCCGCACACACACATTACACTCCCCACACACACTCATCCCAGCCGCGCACACACATTACACTCCCCACACACACTCATCCCAGCCGCACACACACATTACACTCCCCACACACACTCATCCCAGCCACACACACACATTACACTCCCCACACACACTCATCCCAGCCGTACACGCACATTACACTCCCCACACACACTCATCCCAGCCGCACATACACATTACACTTCCCACACACACTCATCCCAGCCGGACACACACATTACACTCCCCACACACACTCATCCCAGCCGAACACACACATTACACTCCCCACACACACTCATCCCAGCCGCACACACACATTACAATCCCCACACACACTCATCCCAGCCGCGCACACACATTACAATCCCCACACACACTCATCCCAGCCGCACAGACACATTACACTCCCCACACACACACTCATCCCAGCCGCACAGACACATTACACTCCCCACACACACTCATCCCAGTCGCACACACACATTACACTCCCCACACACACTCATCCCAGCCGCACACACACATTACACTCCCCACACACGCACTCATCCCAGCCGCACACACACATTACACTCCCCACACACACTCATCCCAGCCGCACACACACATTACACTCCCCACACACACTCATCCCAGCCGCACACACACATTACACTCCCCACACACACTCATCCCAGCCGCACAGACTCATTACACTCCCCACACACTCATCCCAGCCGCACACACACATTACACTCACCACACACACTCATCCCAGCCGCACACACACATTAAACTCCCCACACGCACTCATCCCAGCCGCGCACACACATTACACTCCCCACACACACTCATCCCAGCCGCACACACACATTACACTCCCCACACACACTCATCCCAGCCGCACACACACATTACACTCCCCACACACACTCATCCCAGCCGCGCACACACATTACACTCCCCACACACACTCATCCCAGCCGCACACACACATTACACTCCCCACACACACTCATCCCAGCTGCACACACACATTACACTCCCCACACACACTCATCCCAGCCGCACACGCACATTACACTCCCCACACACACTCATCCCAGCCGCACATACACATTACACTTCCCACACACACTCATCCCAGCCGGACACACACATTACACTCCCCACACACACTCATCCCATCCGCGCACACACATTACACTCCCCACACACACTCATCCCAGCCGCACACACACATTACAATCCCCACACACACTCATCCCAGCCGCGCACACACATTACAATCCCCACACACACTCATCCCAGCCGCACAGACACATTACACTCCCCACACACACTCATCCCAGCCGCACACACACATTACACTCCCCACACACGCACTCATCCCAGCCGCACACACACATCACACTCCCCACACACACTCATCCCAGCCGCACACACACATTACACTCCCCACACACGCACTAATCCCAGCCGCACACACACATTACACTCCCCACACACACTCATCCCAGCCGCACACACACATTACACTCCCCACACACACTCATCCCAGCCGCACACACACATTGCACTCCCCACACACACTCATCCCAGCCGCACAGACACATTACATTCCCCACACACACACTCATCCCAGCCGCACAGACACATTACACTCCCCACACACACTCATCCCAGCCGCACACACACATTACACTCCCCACACACACTCATCCCAGCCGCACACACACATTACACTCCCCACACGCACTCATCCCAGCCCAGCCACACACATTACACTCCCCACACACACTCATCCCCGCCGCACATACGCATTACACTTCCCACACACACTCATCCCAGCCGGACACACACAGTACACTCCCCACACACACTCATCCCAGCCGCACACACACATTACACTCCCCACACACACTCATCCCAGCCGCACACACACATTACACTCCCCACACACACTCATCCCAGCTGCACACACACATTACACTCCCCACACACACTCATCCCAGCCGCACAGACACATTACACTCCCCACACACACTCATCCCAGCCGCGCACACGCATTACACTCCCCACACACACTCATCCCAGCCGCACACACACATTACACTCCCCACACACACTCATCCCAGCCGCACACACACATTACACTCCCCACACACACTCATCCCAGCCGCACACACACATTACACTCCCCACACACACTCATCCCAGCCGCACAGACACATTACATTCCCCACACACACACTCATCCCAGCCGCACAGACTCATTACACTCCCCACACACTCATTCCAGCCACACACACACATTACACTCACCACACACACTCATCCCAGCCGCACACACACATTACACTCCCCACACGCACTCATCCCAGCCGCGCACATACATTACACTCCCCACACACATTCATCCCAGCCGCGCACACACATTACACTCCCCACACACACTCATCCCAGCCGCGCACACACATTACACTCCCCACACACACTCATCCCAGCCGCACACACACATTACACTCCCCACACACACTCATCCCAGCTGCACACACACATTACACTCCCCACACACACTCATCCCAGCCGCGCAGACACATTACACTCCCCACACACACTCATCCCAGCCGCGCACACACATTACACTCCCCACACACACTCATCCCAGCCGCACACACACATTACACTCCCCACACACACTCATCCCAGCCACACACACACATTACACTCCCCACACACACTCATCCCAGCCGTACACGCACATTACACTCCCCACACACACTCATCCCAGCCGCACATACACATTACACTTCCCACACACACTCATCCCAGCCGGACACACACATTACACTCCCCACACACACTCATCCCAGCCGCACACACACATTACACTCCCCACACACACTCATCCCAGCCGCACACACACATTACAATCCCCACACACACTCATCCCAGCCGCGCACACACATTACAATCCCCACACACACTCATCCCAGCCGCACAGACACATTACACTCCCCACACACACACTCATCCCAGCCGCACAGACACATTACACTCCCCACACACACTCATCCCAGTCGCACACACACATTACACTCCCCACACACACTCATCCCAGCCGCACACACACATTACACTCCCCACACACGCTCTCATCCCAGCCGCACACACACATTACACTCCCCACACACACTCATCCCAGCCGCACACACACATTACACTCCCCACACACACTCATCCCAGCCGCACACACACATTACACTCCCCATACACACTCATCCCAGCCGCACAGACTCATTACACTCCCCACACACTCATCCCAGCCGCACACACACATTACACTCACCACACACACTCATCCCAGCCGCACACACACATTAAACTCCCCACACGCACTCATCCCAGCCGCGCACACACATTACACTCCCCACACACACTCATCCCAGCCGCACACACACATTACACTCCCCACACACACTCATCCCAGCCGCACACACACATTACACTCCCCACACACACTCATCCCAGCCGCGCACACACATTACACTCCCCTCACACACTCATCCCAGCCGCACACACACATTACACTCCCCACACACACTCATCCCAGCTGCACACACACATTACACTCCCCACACACACTCATCCCAGCTGCACACGCACATTACACTCCCCACACACACTCATCCCAGCCGCACATACACATTACACTTCCCACACACACTCATCCCAGCCGGACACACACATTACACTCCCCACACACACTCATCCCAGCCGCACACACACATTACACTCCCCACACACACTCATCCCAGCCGCACACACACATTACAATCCCCACACACACTCATCCCAGCCGCGCACACACATTACAATCCCCACACACACTCATCCCAGCCGCACAGACACATTACACTCCCCACACACACTCATCCCAGTCGCACACACACATTACACTCCCCACACACACTCATCCCAGCCGCACACACACATTACACTCCCCACACACGCACTCATCCCAGCCGCACACACACATCACACTCCCCACACACACTCATCCCAGCCGCACACACACATTACACTCCCCACACACGCACTCATCCCAGCCGCACACACACATTACACTCCCCACACACACTCATCCCAGCCGCACACACACATTACACTCCCCACACACACTCATCCCAGCCGCACACACACATTGCACTCCCCACACACACTCATCCCAGCCGCACAGACACATTACATTCCCCACACACACACTCATCCCAGCCGCACAGACACATTACACTCCCCACACACACTCATCCCAGCCGCACACACACATTACACTCCCCACACACACTCATCCCAGCCGCACACACACATTACACTCCCCACACGCACTCATCCCAGCCCAGCCACACACATTACACTCCCCACACACACTCATCCCCGCCGCACATACGCATTACACTTCCCACACACACTCATCCCAGCCGCACAGACACATTACACTCCCCGCACACGCACTCATCCCAGCCGCACACACACATTACACTCCCCACACACACTCATCCCAGCCGCACAGACACATTACACTCCCCGCACACGCACTCATCCCAGCCGCACACACACATTACACACCCCACACACACTCATCCCAGCCGCACACACACATTACACTCCCCCCACACACTCATCCCAGCCGCACAGACACATTTCACTCCCCACACACACTCATCCCAGCCGCACACACACATTACACTCCCCACACACACTCATCCCAGCCGCACAGACACATCACACTCCCCACACACACTCATCCCAGCCGCACAGACACATTGCACTCCCCACTCGCACTCATCCCAGCCGCACAGACACATTACACTCCCCGATCACACTCATCCCAGCCGCACACAGACATTACACTCCCCACACACACTCATCCCAGCCGCACACACACATTACACTCCCCACACACACTCATCCCAGCCGCACAGACACATTACACTCCCCACACACACTCATCCCAGCCGCACACACACATTACACTCCCCACACACACTCATCCCAGCCGCACACACACATTACACTCCCCACACACACTCACCCCAGCCGCACACACACATTACACTCCCCACACACACTCATCCCAGCCGCACAGACACATTACACTCCCCACACACACTCATCCCAGCCGCACACACACATTGCACTCCCCACACACACTCATCCCAGCCGCACACACACATTACACTCCCCACACACACTCATCCCAGCCGCACAGACTCATTACACTCCCCACACACTCATCCCAGCCGCACACACACATTACACTCACCACACACACTCATCCCAGCCGCGCACACACATTACACTCCCCACACGCACTCATCCCAGCCGCGCACACACATTACACTCCCCACACACACTCATCCCAGCCGCACACACACATTACACTCCCCACACACACTCATCCCAGCCGCACACACACATTACACTCCCCACACACACTCATCCCAGCCGCGCACACACATTACACTCCCCACACACACTCATCCCAGCCGCACACACACATTACACTCCCCACACACACTCATCCCAGCTGCACACACACATTACACTCCCCACACACACTCATCCCAGCCGCACAGACACATTACACTCCCCACACACACTCATCCCAGCCGCGCACACACATTACACTCCCCACACACACTCATCCCAGCCGCACACACACATTACACTCCCCACACACACTCATCCCAGCCACACACACACATTACACTCCCCACACACACTCATCCCAGCCGCACACGCACATTACACTCCCCACACACACTCATCCCAGCCGCACATACACATTACACTTCCCACACACACTCATCCCTGCCGGACACACACATTACACTCCCCACACACACTCATCCCAGCCGCACACACACATTACACTCCCCACACACACTCATCCCAGCCGCACACACACATTACAATCCCCACACACACTCATCCCAGCCGCGCACACACATTACAATCCCCACACACACTCATCCCAGCCGCACAGACACATTACACTCCACACACACACACTCATCCCAGCCGCACAGACACATTACACTCCCCACACACACTCATCCCAGTCGCACACACACATTACACTCTCCACACACACTCATCCCAGCCGCACACACACATTACACTCCCCACACACGCACTCATCCCAGCCGCACACACACATTACACTCCCCACACACACTCATCCCAGCCGCACACACACATTACACTCCCCACACACACTCATCCCAGCCGCACACACACATTACACTCCCCACACACACTCATCCCAGCCGCACAGACACATTACATTCCCCACACACACACTCATCCCAGCCGCACAGACTCATTACACTCCCCACACACTCATCCCAGCCGCACACACACATTACACTCACCACACACACTCATCCCAGCCGCACACACACATTACACTCCCCACACGCACTCATCCCAGCCGCGCACACACATTACACTCCCCACACACACTCATCCCAGCCGCGCACACACATTACACTCCCCACACACACTCATCCCAGCCGCACACACACATTACACTCCCCACACACACTCATCCCAGCCGCGCACACACATTACACTCCCCACACACACTCATCCCAGCCGCACACACACATTACACTCCCCACACACACTCATCCCAGCTGCACACACACATTACACTCCGCACACACACTCATCCCAGCCGCACAGACACATTACACTCCCCACACACACTCATCCCAGCCGCGCACACACATTACACTCCCCACACACACTCATCCCAGCCGCACACACACATTACACTCCCCACACACACTCATCCCAGCCACACACACACATTACACTCCCCACACACACTCATCCCAGCCGCACACGCACATTACACTCCCCACACACACTCATCCCAGCCGCACATACACATTACACTTCCCACACACACTCATCCCAGCCGGACACACACATTACACTCCCCACACAGACTCATCCCAGCCGCACACACACATTACACTCCCCACACACACTCATCCCAGCCGCACACACACATTACAATCCCCACACACACTCATCCCAGCCGCGCACACACATTACAATCCCCACACACACTCATCCCAGCCGCACAGACACATTACACTCCCCACACACACACTCATCCCAGCCGCACAGACACATTACACTCCCCACACACACTCATCCCAGTCGCACACACACATTACACTCCCCACACACACTCATCCCAGCCGCACACACACATTACACTCCCCACACACGCACTCATCCCAGCCGCACACACACATCACACTCCCCACACACACTCATCCCAGCCGCACACACACATTACACTCCCCACACACGCACTCATCCCAGCCGCACACACACATTACACTCCCCACACACACTCATCCCAGCCGCACACACACATTACACTCCCCACACACACTCATCCCAGCCGCACACACACATTGCACTCCCCACACACACTCATCCCAGCCGCACAGACACATTACATTCCCCACACACACACTCATCCCAGCCGCACAGACACATTACACTCCCCACACACACTCATCCCAGCCGCACACACACAATACACTCCCCACACACACTCATCCCAGCCGCACACACACATTACACTCCCCACACGCACTCATCCCAGCCCAGCCACACACATTACACTCCCCACACACACTCATCCCCGCCGCACATACGCATTACACTTCCCACACACACTCATCCCAGCCGGACACACACAGTACACTCCCCACACACACTCATCCCAGCCGCACACACATTACACTCCCCACACACGCACTCATCCCAGCCGCACACACACATTACACTCCCCACACACACTCATCCCAGCCGCACACACACATTACACTCCCCACACACACTCATCCCAGCCGCACACACACATTACACTCCCCACACACACTCATCCCAGCCGCACAGACTCATTACACTCCCCACACACTCATCCCAGCCGCACACACACATTACACTCACCACACACACTCATCCCAGCCGCACACACACATTAAACTCCCCACACGCACTCATCCCAGCCGCGCACACACATTACACTCCCCACACACACTCATCCCAGCCGCACACACACATTACACTCCCCACACACACTCATCCCAGCCGCACACACATTACACTCCCCACACACACTCATCCCAGCCGCGCACACACATTACACTCCCCACACACACTCATCCCAGCCGCACACACACATTACACTCCCCACACACACTCATCCCAGCTGCACACACACATTACACTCCCCACACACACTCATCCCAGCCGCACACGCACATTACACTCCCCACACACACTCATCCCAGCCGCACATACACATTACACTTCCCACACACACTCATCCCAGCCGGACACACACATTACACTCCCCACACACACTCATCCCAGCCGCACACACACATTACACTCCCCACACACACTCATCCCAGCCGCACACACACATTACAATCCCCACACACACTCATCCCAGCCGCGCACACACATTACACTCCCCACACACACTCATCCCAGCCGCACACACACATTGCACTCCCCACACACACTCATCCCCGCCGCACAGACACATTACATTCCCCACACACACACTCATCCCAGCCGCACAGACACATTACACTCCCCACACACACTCATCCCAGCCGCACACGCACATTACACTCCCCACACACACTCATCCCAGCCGCACATACACATTTCACTTCCCACACACACTCATCCCTGCCGGACACACACATTACACTCCCCACACACACTCATCCCAGCCGCACACACACATTACACTCCCCACACACACTCATCCCAGCCGCGCACACACATTACAATCCCCACACACACTCATCCCAGCCGCGCACACACATTACAATCCCCACACACACTCATGCCAGCCGCACAGACACATTACACTCCACACACACACACTCATCCCAGCCGCACAGACACATTACACTCCCCACACACACTCATCCCAGTCGCACACACACATTACACTCTCCACACACACTCATCCCAGCCGCACACACACATTACACTCCCCACACACGCACTCATCCCAGCCGCACACACACATTACACTCCCCACACACACTCATCCCAGCCGCACACACACATTACACTCCCCACACACACTCATCCCAGCCGCACACACACATTACACTCCCCACACACACTCATCCCAGCCGCACAGACACATTACATTCCCCACACACATACTCATCCCAGCCGCACAGACTCATTACACTCCCCACACACTCATCCCAGCCGCACACACACATTACACTCACCACACGCACTCATCCCAGCCGCACACACACATTACACTCCCCACACGCACTCATCCCAGCCGCGCACACACATTACACTCCCCACACACACTCATCCCAGCCGCGCACACACATTACACTCCCCACACACACTCATCCCAGCCGCACACACACATTACACTCCCCACACACACTCATCCCAGCCGCGCACACACATTACACTCCCCACACACACTCATCCCAGCCGCACACACACATTACACTCCCCACACACACTCATCCCAGCTGCACACACACATTACACTCCCCACAAACACTCATCCCAGCCGCACAGACACATTACACTCCCCACACACACTCATCCCAGCCGCGCACACACATTACACTCCCCACACACACTCATCCCAGCCGCACACACACATTACACTCCCCACACACACTCATCCCAGCCACACACACACATTACACTCCCCACACACACTCATCCCAGCCGCACACGCACATTACACTCCCCACACACACTCATCCCAGCCGCACATACACATTACACTTCCCACACACACTCATCCCAGCCGGACACACACATTACACTCCCCACACACACTCATCCCAGCCGCACACACACATTACACTCCCCACACACACTCATCCCAGCCGCACACACACATTACAATCCCCACACACACTCATCCCAGCCGCGCACACACATTACAATCCCCACACACACTCATCCCAGCCGCACAGACACATTACACTCCCCACACACACACTCATCCCAGCCGCACAGACACATTACACTCCCCACACACACTCATCCCAGTCGCACACACACATTACAATCCCCACACAGACTCATCCCAGCCGCACACACACATTACACTCCCCACACACGCACTCATCCCAGCCGCACACACACATCACACTCCCCACACACACTCATCCCAGCCGCACACACACATTACACTCCCCACACACGCACTCATCCCAGCCGCACACACACATTACACTCCCCACACACACTCATCCCAGCCGCACACACACATTACACTCCCCACACACACTCATCCCAGCCGCACACACACATTGCACTCCCCACACACACTCATCCCAGCCGCACAGACACATTACATTCCCCACACACACACTCATCCCAGCCGCACAGACACATTACACTCCCCACACACACTCATCCCAGCCGCACACACACAATACACTCCCCACACACACTCATCCCAGCCGCACACACACATTACACTCCCCACACGCACTCATCCCAGCCCAGCCACACACATTACACTCCCCACACACACTCATCCCCGCCGCACATACGCATTACACTTCCCACAC
Source organism: Scyliorhinus torazame (assembly GCF_047496885.1). Lineage (NCBI taxonomy): Eukaryota > Metazoa > Chordata > Chondrichthyes > Carcharhiniformes > Scyliorhinidae > Scyliorhinus > Scyliorhinus torazame. The sequence goes on along the minus strand of NC_092721.1, from coordinate 202,534,426 downwards.
ACACTCATCCCAGCCGGACACACACAGTACACTCCCCACACACACTCATCCCAGCCGCACACACATTACACTCCCCACACACGCACTCATCCCAGCCGCACACACACATTACACTCCCCACACACACTCATCCCAGCCGCACACACACATTACACTCCCCACACACACTCATCCCAGCCGCACACACACATTACACTCCCCACACACACTCATCCCAGCCGCACAGACTCATTACACTCCCCACACACTCATCCCAGCCGCACACACACATTACACTCACCACACACACTCATCCCAGCCGCACACACACATTAAACTCCCCACACGCACTCATCCCAGCCGCGCACACACATTACACTCCCCACACACACTCATCCCAGCCGCACACACACATTACACTCCCCACACACGCACTCATCCCAGCCGCACACACACATTACACTCCCCACACACACTCATCCCAGCCGCGCACACACATTACACTCCCCACACACACTCATCCCAGCCGCACACACACATTACACTCCCCACACACACTCATCCCAGCTGCACACACACATTACACTCCCCACACACACTCATCCCAGCCGCACACGCACATTACACTCCCCACACACACTCATCCCAGCCGCACATACACATTACACTTCCCACACACACTCATCCCAGCCGGACACACACATTACACTCCCCACACACACTCATCCCAGCCGCACACACACATTACACTCCCCACACACACTCATCCCAGCCGCACACACACATTACAATCCCCACACACACTCATCCCAGCCGCGCACACACATTACAATCCCCACACACACTCATCCCAGCCGCACAGACACATTACACTCCCCACACACACTCATCCCAGTCGCACACACACATTACACTCCCCACACACACTCATCCCAGCCGCACACACACATTACACTCCCCACACACGCACTCATCCCAGCCGCACACACACATCACACTCCCCACACACACTCATCCCAGCCGCACACACACATTACACTCCCCACACACGCACTCATCCCAGCCGCACACACACATTACACTCCCCACACACACTCATCCCAGCCGCACACACACATTACACTCCCCACACACACTCATCCCAGCCGCACACACACATTGCACTCCCCACACACACTCATCCCAGCCGCACAGACACATTACATTCCCCACACACACACTCATCCCAGCCGCACAGACACATTACACTCCCCACACACACTCATCCCAGCCGCACACACACATTACACTCCCCACACACACTCTCCCAGCCGCACACACACATTACACTCCCCACACGCACTCATCCCAGCCCAGCCACACACATTACACTCCCCACACACACTCATCCCCGCCGCACATACGCATTACACTTCCCACACACACTCATCCCAGCCGGACACACACAGTACACTCCCCACACACACTCATCCCAGCCGCACACACACATTACACTCCCCACACACACTCATCCCAGCCCCACACACACATTACACTCCCCACACACACTCATCCCAGCCGCACACACACATTACACTCCCCACACACACTCATCCCAGCCGCACAGACACTTTACACTCCCCGCACACGCACTCATCCCAGCCGCACACACACATTACACACCCCACACACACTCATCCCAGCCGCACACACACATTACACTCCCCCCACACACTCATCCCTGCCGCACAGACACATTTCACTCCCCACACACACTCATCCCAGCCGCACACACACATTACACTCCCCACACACACTCATCCCAGCCGCACAGACACATCACACTCCCCACACACACTCATCCCAGCCGCACAGACACATTGCACTCCCCACTCGCACTCATCCCAGCCGCACAGACACATTACACTCCCCGATCACACTCATCCCAGCCGCACACAGACATTACACTCCCCACACACACTCATCCCAGCCGCACACACACATTACACTCCCCACACACACTCATCCCAGCCGCACAGACACATTACACTCCCCACACACACTCATCCCAGCCGCACACACACATTACACTCCCCACACACACTCATCCCAGCCGCACACACACATTACACTCCCCACACACACTCACCCCAGCCGCACACACACATTACACTCCCCACACACACTCATCCCAGCCGCACAGACACATTACACTCCCCACACACACTCATCCCAGCCGCACACACACATTGCACTCCCCACACACACTCATCCCAGCCGCACACACACATTACACTCCCCACACACACTCATCCCAGCCGCACAGACTCATTACACTCCCCACACACTCATCCCAGCCGCACACACACATTACACTCACCACACACACTCATCCCAGCCGCTCACACACATTACACTCCCCACACGCACTCATCCCAGCCGCGCACACACATTACACTCCCCACACACACTCATCCCAGCCGCACACACACATTACACTCCCCACACACACTCATCCCAGCCGCACACACACATTACACTCCCCACACACACTCATCCCAGCCGCGCACACACATTACACTCCCCACACACACTCATCCCAGCCGCACACACACATTACACTCCCCACACACACTCATCCCAGCTGCACACACACATTACACTCCCCACACACACTCATCCCAGCCGCACAGACACATTACACTCCCCACACACACTCATCCCAGCCGCGCACACACATTACACTCCCCACACACACTCATCCCAGCCGCACACACACATTACACTCCCCACACACACTCATCCCAGCCACACACACACATTACACTCCCCACACACACTCATCCCAGCCGCACACGCACATTACACTCCCCACACACACTCATCCCAGCCGCACATACACATTACACTTCCCACACACACTCATCCCTGCCGGACACACACAATACACTCCCCACACACACTCATCCCAGCCGCACACACACATTACACTCCCCACACACACTCATCCCAGCCGCACACACACATTACAATCCCCACACACACTCATCCCAGCCGCGCACACACATTACAATCCCCACACACACTCATCCCAGCCGCACAGACACATTACACTCCACACACACACACTCATCCCAGCCGCACAGACACATTACACTCCCCACACACACTCATCCCAGTCGCACACACACATTACACTCTCCACACACACTCATCCCAGCCGCACACACACATTACACTCCCCACACACGCACTCATCCCAGCCGCACACACACATTACACTCCCCACACACACTCATCCCAGCCGCACACACACATTACACTCCCCACACACACTCATCCCAGCCGCACACACACATTACACTCCCCACACACACTCATCCCAGCCGCACAGACACATTACATTCCCCACACACACACTCATCCCAGCCGCACAGACTCATTACACTCCCCACACACTCATCCCAGCCGCACACACACATTACACTCACCACACACACTCATCCCAGCCGCACACACACATTACACTCCCCACACGCACTCATCCCAGCCGCGCACACACATTACACTCCCCACACACACTCATCCCAGCCGCGCACACACATTACACTCCCCACACACACTCATCCCAGCCGCACACACACATTACACTCCCCACACACACTCATCCCAGCCGCGCACACACATTACACTCCCCACACACACTCATCCCAGCCGCACACACACATTACACTCCCCACACACACTCATCCCAGCTGCACACACACATTACACTCCCCACACACACTCATCCCAGCCGCACAGACACATTACACTCCCCACACACACTCATCCCAGCCGCGCACACACATTACACTCCCCACACACACTCATCCCAGCCGCACACACACATTACACTCCCCACACACACTCATCCCAGCCACACACACACATTACACTCCCCACACACACTCATCCCAGCCGCACACGCACATTACACTCCCCACACACACTCATCCCAGCCGCACACACACATTACAATCCCCACACACACTCATCCCAGCCGCGCACACACATTACAATCCCCACACACACTCATCCCAGCCGCACACACACATTACACTCCCCACACACACACTCATCCCAGCCGCACAGACACATTACACTCCCCACACACACTCATCCCAGTCGCACACACACATTACACTCCCCACACACACTCATCCCAGCCGCACACACACATTACACTCCCCACACACGCACTCATCCCAGCCGCACACACACATCACACTCCCCACACACACTCATCCCAGCCGCACACACACATTACACTCCCCACACACGCACTCATCCCAGCCGCACACACACATTACACTCCCCACACACACTCATCCCAGCCGCACACACACATTACACTCCCCACACACACTCATCCCAGCCGCACACACACATTGCACTCCCCACACACACTCATCCCAGCCGCACAGACACATTACATTCCCCACACACACACTCATCCCAGCCGCACAGACACATTACACTCCCCACACACACTCATCCCAGCCGCACACACACAATACACTCCCCACACACACTCATCCCAGCCGCACACACACATTACACTCCCCACACGCACTCATCCCAGCCCAGCCACACACATTACACTCCCCACACACACTCATCCCCGCCGCACATACGCATTACACTTCCCACACACACTCATCCCAGCCGGACACACACAGTACACTCCCCACACACACTCATCCCAGCCGCACACACATTACACTCCCCACACACACTCATCCCAGCCCCACACACACATTACACTCCCCACACACACTCATCCCAGCCGCACACACACATTACACTCCCCACACACACTCATCCCAGCCGCACAGACACATTACACTCCCCGCACACGCACTCATCCCAGCCGCACACACACATTACTCACCCCACACACACTCATCCCAGCCGCACACACACATTACACTCCCCCCACACACTCATCCCAGCCGCACACACACATTTCACTCCCCACACACACTCATCCCAGCCGCACACACACATTACACTCCCCACACACACTCATCCCAGCCGCACAGACACATCACACTCCCCACACACACTCATCCCAGCCGCACAGACACATCACACTCCCGACACACACTCATCCCAGCCGGACACACACATTGCACTCCCCACTCGCACTCATCCCAGCCGCACAGACACATTACACTCCCCACACACACTCATCCCAGCCGCGCACACACATTACACTCCCCACACACACTCATCCCAGCCGCACACACACATTACACTCCCCACACACACTCATCCCAGCCGCACAGACACATTACACTCCCCACACACACTCATCCCAGCCGCACACACACATTACACTCCCCACACACACTCATCCCAGCCGCACACACACATTACACTCCCCACACACACTCACCCCAGCCGCACACACACATTACACTCCCCACACACACTCATCCCAGCCGCACAGACACATTACACTCCCCACACACACTCATCCCAGCCGCACACACACATTACACTCCCCACACACACTCATCCCAGCCCACACACACATTACACTCCCCACACACACTCATCCCAGCCGCACACACACATTACACTCCCCACACACACTCATCCCAGCCGCACACACACATTACACTCCCCACACACACTCATCCCAGCCACACACACACATTACACTCCCCACAAACACTCATCCCAGCCGCACACACACATTACACTCCACACACACGCACTCATCCCAGCCGCACACACACATCACACTCCCCACACACACTCATCCCAGCCGCACACACACATTACACTCCCCACACACGCACTCATCCCAGCCGCACACACACATTACACTCCCCACACACACTCATCCCAGCCGCACACACACATTACACTCCCCACACACACTCATCCCAGCCGCACACACACATTACACTCCCCACACACACTCATCCCCGACGCACATACGCATTACACTTCCCACACACACTCATCCCAGCCGCACACACACATTACACTCCCCACACACACTCATCCCAGCCGCACACACACATTACACTCCCCACACACACTCACCCCAGCCGGACACACACATTACACTCCCCACACACACTCACCCCAGCCGGACACACACATTACACTCCCCACACACACTCATCCCAGCCGCACACACACATTACACTCCCCACACACACTCATCCCAGCCGCACACACACATTACACTCCCCACACACACTCATCCCAGCCGCACACACACTTTACACTCCCCACACACACTCATCCCAGCCGCACAGACACATTACATTCCCCACACACACACTCATCCCAGCCGCACAGACTCATTACACTCCCCACACACACTCATCCCAGCCGTACACACACATTACACTCCCCACACACACTCATCCCAGCCGCACACACACATTACACTCCCCCCACACACTCATCCCAGCCACACACACACATTACACTCCCCACACGCACTCATCCCAGCCGCGCACACACATTACACTCCCCACACACACTCATCCCAGCCGCACACACACATTACACTCCCCACACGCACTCATCCCAGCCGCGCACACACATTACACTCCCCACACACACTCATCCCAGCCGCGCACACACATTACACTCCCCACACACACTCATCCCAGCCGCACACACACATTACACACTCCCCACACACACTCATCCCAGCCGCACACTCACATTACACTCCCCACACACACTCATCCCAGCCGCACACACACATTACACTCCCCGCACACACTCATCCCAGCCGCACACACACATTACACTCCCCACACACACTCATCCCAGCCGCACACACACATTACACTCCCCACACACACTCATCCCAGCCGCACACACACATTACACTCCCCACACACGCACTCATCCCAGCCGCACACACACATTACACTCCCCACACACACTCATCCCAGCCGCACACACACATTACACTCCCCACACACGCACTCATCCCAGCCGCACACACACATTACACTCCCCACACGCACTCATCCCAGCCGCACACACACATTACACTCCCCACACACACTCATCCCAGCCACACACACACATTACACTCCCCACACACACTCATCCCAGCCGCACACACACATTACACTCCCCGCACACACTCATCCCAGCCGCGCACACACATTACACTCCCCACACACACTCATCCCAGCCGCACACACACATTACATTCCCCACACACACACTCATCCCAGCCGCACACACACATTACACTCCCCACACACACACTCATCCCAGCCGCACACACACATTACACTCCCCACACGCACTCATCCCAGCCGCACACACACATTACACTCCCCACACACACTCATCCCAGCCACACACACACATTACACTCCCCACACACACTCATCCCAGCCGCACACACACATTACACTCCCCGCACACACTCATCCCAGCCGCGCACACACATTACACTCCCCACACACACTCATCCCAGCCGCACACACACATTACATTCCCCACACACACACTCATCCCAGCCGCACACACACATTACACTCCCCACACACACTCATCCCAGCCGCGCACACACATTACACTCCCCACACACACTCATCCCAGCCACACACACACATTACGCTCCCCACACACACTCATCCCAGCCACACACACACATTACACTCCCCGCACACACTCATCCCAGCCACACACACACATTACACTCCCCACACACACTCATCCCAGCCACACACACACATTACACTCCCCACACACACCATCGCAGACAACAAGGTGACACTGGTTGTGCGGGAGCACGCCCATCCCGCTGATACGTTCGCTGGGGCCAGAGGGCACCTCGGGGGGTGGGGGACTGGGGGGACACCTATACGACCCGTGACTCTGTGTCCACAGTGCGCTGTCAGCAGTGTGCGCAGCTACGTGGCGGCCTTGCCGGCTGCGGCAATGGTCTTCCGTGCCTGGCCACCTCCTGGCCACCCCCCGCTATCCCCCCCCCCCCCCCCCCCCCCGGCCCTGGCAGAAGCCCCCGGTCAGCGGCACAACTGTCAGCAAACTATGGCGATGTTGGACACTTTCCGTACCCCCCCCCCTCTCCCTCCGCAGCCGCCACGCCGGTTTCACGATTTTTAAAACACAAGCGAACCGCGCCGTCGGGAACTCGGCCCATCGGAGACGGAGAATCACAGAAGCCCTGGAAAGTACCGGGTCGGGCCCGCTAATAGTAAGCAAGCGGTGCTTACCATACGTGCGGAGTGAAATGCATTGACGCCGCTGTCGAGATGACGGAGAATCGCGATTTGGCGTCAAATTGGCGCCGGCGAGATGATGGTGTTGGAAGCTATTCTCCGCCCAATAGTCTTTCCCGACTTCGGCGTCACCCAATCCCGCCCCATATATTAGCATATCCCATCTGGGAACTCTTCCTGTCACAGAGTGGGGCTTGAACAACAATAACTTGCATTTCCATAGTAACTTCAGCACAGCCAAATCTCCCACGGTGCATTATGGGAAAGGCCATCAAACCACAATTTGACAACCACACGCAACAGAATCGGGTTGCTGGGATCGGTCTCCAAAAGCCTGGCCAGAGGAGCTTGTTTTAAACAGTATATTTAAAGGGGGAGCGAGAAGCAGGGAGGTTTCGGGAGGAAATTCCCAGATTCCCAGATCGGGCAAGCAATGGTCGAGTGATGAAAATCTGGGTTGTCAAGAAGCCACAATTGGAAGGGCGCAGAGAACTTGGAGGACTGAGAGGTTTGAAGAGGTTACAGAGAAAGAGGGAGGGGGGGGCGAGGCCATGGAGGAATTTATAAACAAGGATGAGAATTTTTAATTGGATATTTTGCTTGACCCGAGAGCCAATGATGGTCAGCGGGCGCATGGCCTCTCCTGACTGGCCTATGAGACTGATAACTGAGCTCAGATTCCTTTTTTAAAATAAATTTAGAGTACCCAATTCATTTTGTCCAATTAAGGGGCAATTTAGCGTGGCCAATCCACCTACCCTGCACATCTTTGGGTTGTGGGGGTGAAACCCACGCAAACACGGGGAGAATGCGCAAGCTCCACACGGACAGTGACCCAGAGCCGGGATCGAACTTGGCACCTCGGCGCCGTGAGGCAGCAGGGCTAACCACTGCGCCACCGTGCTGCCCTTGAACTGAGCTAAGATGGATATTATTAATGAATGGTTTTGAGCTCTCTCAGGGAGAGGCTAAGAGAGAATTTGGGAGTGATTGAATGATTTAACACTGCATTAACAGCTTGCCAATCACATATCCAGTCAATACACAGCAGAGTTTGACCAACTATAGATTGTGTGAGTTAAATATGTCTAGGTTCATTTGCTTTTTAAATGAGTTTCTTCCTCCCTTAATTCTACATATTTATATTTTACAATTTGTGGGTTTTTATTCCTGCTTCATATTATCCATCCAGTGCGTGTTGTCGGGTCACAGTGCAAAGGTCACAGCGGCAAAGTTCAAGTGTTATTATCGAGAAGCCGTCACAGGAAGCCACGACAGAACAATCAGGGTCTGGGACCTGAGCAAAACTGCCTGTGAGTAAGTTTCCTTTATTCCTGGTTTTATAAGTTGTTGACCAGAAAGGGTGTACGTGTCCCTCACCACCTCCTGTAAACCGCTTTCTCGATTCTCACCCCCTCTCTGACCTTCTCCAGCTTTCTCGCACCTCTCTCGTTGTCTCTCCTGGGTTTTTTTTAAATGAAGACAGAATCATAGAATCCCTACAGTGCAGAAGGAGGCCATTGGGGCCAACGGGTCTGTGCTGTCCCTCTGAAATAACAACCCCTCCAAGCCCACTGCCGCGCCCTATATCCGTAACCTCACCTAACCTGCACATCTTTGGACAAGTGGGAGGAAACCGGAGCACCCGGAGGAAACCCACGCAGACACGGGGAGAACGTGCAGACTCCGCACCGACAGTGACCCAGCGGGGAATCGAACCTGGGACCCTGTGCTGGCGACTGTGCCTTTTTAAAATTCATTTACGGGATGTGGGCATCTCTGGTTAGGCCAGCATTTATCACCCATTTCTAGTTGCCCTTCAGAAGGTGGCGATGAGATTCCTTCATGAACTGCTGCAGTCCTTGAGGTGTAGGTACACCCACTGTGCTGTTAGGGAGGGAGTTCCAGGGTGTTGTCCCAGCGACAGTGAAGGAACGGCCGATATATTTCCAAGTCAGGGTGGTGAGTGACTCGGAGGGGAACCTCCAGGTGGTGGGGTCCCCAGGTATCTGCTGCCCTTGTCCTTCTAGGTGGCAGTGGTCGTGGGTTTGGAAGGCGCTGTCTAAGGAACCTTGGAGAGTTACTGCAGTGCATCTTGTAGATGGTACACACGGCTGCCACTGTTTTTCGGTGGTGGAGGGTTTGAATGTTTATAGAAGGAGGAGCAATCAAGCGGGCTGCATTGTCCTGGATGGTGTTGAGCTTCTTGAGTGTTGTTGGAGCTGCACTCGTCCAGGCAAGTGGAGAGCATACCATCACACTCCTGACTTGTGCCTTGTAGATGGTGGACAGGCTTTGCGGAGCCAGGAGGTGAGTTACTCACTGCAGGATTCCCAGCCTTTGACCATCCATCGTAGAATCATAGAATCATAGATGTTTACAGCATGGGAAACAGGCTCTTCGGCCCAGCTTGTCCCTGCCGCCCAGTTTCTATCACTATGCTAGTCTCACTTGCCCACATTTGGCCCATATCCCTCTATACCCACCCTGCCCATGTAACTGTCTAACTGCTTTGTAAAGGAAATAATTGTACCTGCCTCTACCACTGCCCCTGGCAGCCCGTCCCAGATGCTCATCACCCTCTGCGTGAAAGAAATTCCCCCTCTGGTCTCTTTTGTATCTCTCCCCTCTCACCTTAAACCTCTGCCCTCTCGATCTAGACTCCTCTACCTTTGGGAAAAGATGTTGACTATCTCCCTTACCTATGCTCCTCATTGTTTTATAGACCTCCATAAGTTCACCCCTAAGCCTCCCATGCTCCAGGGAAAACAGTCCCAGCCTATCCAGCCTCTCCTTAGAGCTCAGAAAGTCCCGGTAGCATCCAAGTAAATCTCTTCTGCACTCTTTCTAGTTTCACAATATCCTTCCCGTAATAGGATGACCAGAACTGAACACAGTATTAATGTGGCTGGGTCCAGTTCAGTTTCTGATCAATGGTAACCCCCAGGATGTTGATTGTGGGGGATTCAGCGATGGTAATGCCATTGAATGTCAAGGGGCGGTGGTTAGATCCTCTCTTGTAGGAGATGGTCATTGCCTGGCACTTGTGTGGCGTGAATATAACTGGTCACTTGTCAGACCAAACCTGGATATTGTCCAGATCTTGCTGCATTTGGACATGGACTGCTTCATTATCTGAGGAGTCGCGAATGGTGCTGAACATTGTGCAGCCATCCGCAAACCCCATTTCTGACCTTATGCTGGAAGGCAGGTCGTTGATGGAAGCAGCTGAAGATGGTTGGGCCTCGGACACTACCCTGAGGAACTCCTGCAGTGATGTCCTGGAGCTGAGATGATTGACCTCCAACAATCACAGCCATTTTCCTTTGTGCCGGGTATGACTCCATCCAGCGGAGAGTGTTCCCCCTGATTCCCATGGACTCCAGTTTAGCTCGGGCTCCTTGATGCCACACTCGGTCAAATGCTGCCTTGATGTCAAAGGGCAGTCACTCTCACCTCACCTCTGGCATTCAGCTCTTTTGTCCATGTTTGAACCAAGGCTGCAATGAGGTCAGGAGCTCAGTGACCCTGGCGGAACCCAAACTGAGCATCCGTGAGCAGGTTATTGCTGAGTAAGTGCTGCTTGATAGCACTGTTGATGACCCCGTCTCTCACTTTGCTGATGATGGAGAGTAGACTGATAGGATGGTGATTGGCTGGGTTGGATTTGTCCTGTTTCTTGTGTACAGGACACACCTGGGTAATTTTCCACATTGCCGGGTAGATGCCAGTGTTGTAGCTGTACTGGAACAGCTTGGCTAGGGGGTGCGGCAAGTTCTGGAGCACAAGTCTTCAAGTACTATTGCCGGGATATTGTCAGGGCCCACAGCCTTTGCAGTGTCCAGTACCTTCAGCTGCTTCTTGATATCACGTGGAGTGAATCTTATGAAAAAATGAATGAAAATCGCTTATTGTCACAAGTAGGCTTCAAATGAAGTTACTGTGAAAAGCCCCTAGTCGCCACATTCCGGCGCCTGTTCGGGGAGGCTGGTACGGGAATTGAACCGTGCTGCTGGCCTGCCTTGGTCTGCTTTCAAAGCCAGCGATTTAGCCCTGTGCTAAACCAGTGCTGGGGACCTCCGGAGGAGACCGAGATGGATCATCCACTAGGCACTTCTGGCTGAAGATTGTTGTGAATGCCTCAGCCTTGTCTTTTGCACGTATGTGCTGAGCTCCTCCATTATTGAGGATGGGGGTATTTGTGGACCCCCCTCTTCCAGTGAGTTGTTTGATTGTCCACCACCATTCACAGCTGGATGTGGCAGGACTGCAGAGCTTGAATCTGATGTGTTGGTTGTGGAATCGCTTGGCTGTGTTACTTGCTGCTCCCGCTGTTTTGCACAAAGTAGTCCTGTGTTGTTGCTTCACCAGGTTGACACCTCATTGTTCGGTCTGCCTGATATTGCTCCTGGCTCTCCTACACTCTTCATTGAACTAAGGTTGATCCCCTGGCTGGGTGGTAATGGTAGAGTGAGGGATACGCTGGGCCATGAGATTGCAGATTGTGGTTGATACAATTCTGCTGCTGCTGATGGCCCACAGCGCCTCCTGGAGGCCCAGTCTTGAGTTGCTAGATCTGTTTAAAGTCTATCCCATTTAGCATGGTGGTAGTGCCACACAACACGATGGAGGGTATCCTCAATGTGAAGGCGGGACATTGTCTCCACAAGGACTATGCGGTGGTCACTTCTGCCAATACTGTCAGGGACAGATGCATCTGCAGCAGGCAGGTTGGTGAGGGTGAGGTCAAGTATGTTTTCCCCTCTTGTTGGTTCCCTCACCACCTGTTACAGTCCCAGTCTAGCGGCTCCATCCTTCAGGACCCGGCCAGCTCGGTCTGTGATGGTGTTACCGAGCCACTCTTGGTGATGGTCATTGAAGTCCCCACCCAGAGTATATTCTGCTCCCTTGTCACACTCAGTGCTTCCTCCAAGTGGTGCTGAGCATGGAGGAGCACTGATTCATCAGCTAACGGTGTGTGGTACGTGGTAATCAGCAGGAGGTTTCCTTGCTCATGTTTAACCTGAAGCCGTGAGACTTCATGGGGTCCAGAGTCGATGTTGAGGACTCCCAGGGCAACTCCCTCCCGACTATATACCACTGTGTCGGCCCCTCTGCTGGGTCTGTCCTGTACCCCACTGTGCCACCACCCCTGCTGGGTCTGTCCTGTATACCACTGTGCCGGTCCCTCTGCTGGGTCTGTCCTGCCGGTGAGACAGGACATACCCAGGAATGGTGATAGTGGTGTCTGGGACATTGTCTGTAAGGTATAATTCTGTGAGTATGGCCATGTCAGGCTTGACTACTCTGTGAGACAGCTCTCCCAACATCGGCACAAGCCCCCAGATGTTAGTGAGGAGGACTTTGGAGTGTCAACAGGGCCGTTGAGATCCATTCACCTTTTTGTCCTCTTCTCTCCCCCCCCCCCCCCCGGCACCCCCACATTGTCTGCCTCTCCTCCCTATTTCTGTTTCCCCTCCTCCACCCTTACTGTTATATTCCTGATAGTCAGTTGGTGATAGTCAGGGGTGACACGGTAAAACAGTGGTTAGCACTGCTGCTTCACAGCCCGAGGGTCCCAGGTTCGATTCCCGGCTTGGGTCACTGTCTGTGCGGAGTCTGCACGTTCTCCCCGTGTGTGCGTGGGTTTAGTCCGGGTGCTCCGGTTTCCTCCCACAGTCCAAAGATGTGCAGGTTGGGTGGATTGGCCATGATAAATTGCCCCTCAGTGTCCAAAAAGTTAGGTTAGGTTATGGGGATAGGGTGGGATTAAGTAGGGTGCTCTTTCCAAGGGCCCTTGCATACTTGATACTATCAGCATCAACGGGGCCGAGGTGGAGATGGTTAGCAGTTTCAAATTCCTAGGGGTGCACATCTCCAAAAATCTGTCCTGGTCCACCCACGTCGACGATACCACCAAGAAAGCACAACAGCGCCTATACTTCCTTAGGAAACTAAGGAAATTCAGCATGTCCACATTGATACTTACTAGTTTTTACAGATGCACCATAGAAAGCATCCTATTTGGCTGCATCACAGCCTGGTACGGCAACTGCTCGGCCTACGACTGGAAGAAATTACAGAGAGATGTGGACACAGCCCAGTCCATCACACGAACCTGCCTCCCATCCATTGACTCCATCCACACCACCTGCTGCCTGGGGAAAGCGGGCAGCATAATCAAAGATCCCTCCAACCCGGCTTACTCACTCTTCCATCTTCTTCCATCGGGCAGGAGATACAGAAGTCTGAGAACACGCACGAACAGACTCAAAAACAGCTTCTTCCCCACTGTCACCAGACTCCTAAACGACTCTCTTTTGGACTGAACTGATCTCTTCACACATCTTCTCTACTGAGTAGTACTACACTCCGTCTGCTTCACCCGATGCTGGTGCCTATGTGTTTACATTGTGTATTTATGGGTGTCCTATGTTTTTTCATGAATGGAATGATCTGTCTGGACCGTACGCTGAACAATACTTTTCACTGTACCTCCGCATACGTGACAACAAACCCAAATCTAAATTCAACCGGGGGGATAATCGATGTCTGGTTTTGGGCGTATTTAGTGAGATGTTTTTGGCCGTCTGCAGCACTGGGAAAGATTTCATAGAATTTACAGTGCCGAAGGAGGCCATTCGGCCCATCGAGTCTGCACAGGCTCTTGGAAAGAGCACCCTACCCAAGGTCCACACCTCCACCCTATCCCCATAACCCAGTAACCCCACCCAACACTCAGGGCAATTTTGGACACGAAGGGCAATTTATCATGGCCCAATCCACCTAACCTGCACATCTTTGGACTGTGGGAGGAAACCGGAGCACCCGGAGGAAACCCACGCACACACGGGGAGGATGTGCAGACTCCGCACAGACAGTGACCCAAGCTGGAATCGAACCTGGGACCCTGGAGCTGTGAAGCAATTGTGCTATCCACAATGCTGCCGTGCTTCCCTGCCGTGAATAGATGCCGCTATTCAATGGCACTTTGCCATTTGTTTTGGCCTTGGGGAGTTTCTCTTCATCGAGGTCGCACGAGTCATTTCCTGCCGGCCTCGGGGACGGCAGCGGTTCAAGACGGCAACTCACCACCAGCTTCTGAAGGGCAAGTAGGGTTGGGCAACAAATGCTGGCCTAACCCACGACCATAAATTACCATAAATTAATTTTTAAAAATCCGGGCTACCTTTGCCAATCATATTCGCTGAATCTATATATAGATTGAAATGACCCATGATTATCACTGTACCTTTCTCACAAACCCCCAATATTTCTTTCTGTACACCCTGTCCAACAGTGTGGTTACTGTCAGGGGCCCTATAAACTGTCGTGTTAAGCACACTGAGATAACACTGGCTGCAACTGGATGCAGCTTTAACTGAAAGATACTCCAGACCTTGAAGTTAGTTCAATTTGATTTATTAAAACTGTCACACAGTTAGCACAGTTCTCTGTGAGTTCGACTCTCTGCTAACCTAAGTGTGATTACTCTGTCTGACTGAACCAGACTAGCTCTTAGCCACGTGCTGGAGGCGTTTATGTGATATATACACCCTGACTCACTCTGTAGATGTCCCCAGTGGAAAGAGGTGGAGTGTGAGTGCCTCGTGCCTTTTATAGTGGGAAACCATCCCCAAGTGTTCTGCCTGCTGATTGGTTATGTCCATAACCAATAATGAACACAACTCTGTGTTCATTAGCTGCCTGTCTGTATCTCATTATGTGCATGTCTGCATAATCATGATATAAACCACTCCTAGAAGTGATTTCCTCCTTTACTATTTCTCATCTCTTGTCCAAATTGATTCTACACCTCAATCTCCAGAACTAAGGTAATCTCTCCAAAAGTCATCAATGTCTCCGTTAATTAACAGAGCTCTCCCTGTACCTTCTCCGAGCTTCCTGTGCTTCTCAAACATCTGGTCTCCTTCAGGTCCCAGTCTTTGTCATCCTGCAATCGTACCTCTGGAATGGCTATCAGATCATATATATTTATTTCTACTTGCACCATCAATTCCTCTGTTGGTCATGAGTGTGACCTGCAATCAGATAGGGAGCCTTTAGTGCTGTCTTTTTATTTTTTTTGTAAGCTCTAGCCTTACCTGTGGGTGCACTCTTCAGGCTTGTGAACTCTGTCCCTTCCTGCCATACTCTGATCATCACTTGTTATTCCTATGCGTGTTTGTGAGCATGTGTGTGCATGCCTATCTGGGTGCGTGCGTGTGTTTGTGCACGTGTGTGTGCATGACTATCTGTGTGTTTGTATATGTGTGTTTGGGTGTGTGTGCATGCCTATGTGGGCACGTTTGTGTATGTGTTTGTGCATGTGTGGTTACGTGTGTGCATGCCTATGTGTGCGCATTTGTGTATGTGTGCGCCTGTGTGTTTGCACGTTTGTTTATGTGTGTTTGTGCATATGTGTGCGTGCATCTGTTGTGTTACTTATCCATTAGTTTGGAGCTGTTGAGGTTTGGCCCAATTGAAAGTCTTTGTGCTACAATCAGTAGATTTGTGTCAGCTAAGCAATATTCAGAAACTAAAGCTGGTAAATGGAGCTAAAGTAAAGATTATCCACAATTGACCTGAATAGTGGAATGGGCTGGAGGGGGGGAATGGCCTCCTCCTGTTACTCACTAACTCCCAGATATCCATCACTTTGTGCATATAAATTAAAAATCCAACACCTTTTGTCAGTCACGATTTAGATTTGAGCTTGGGACATGCTGTCAGGAATCCAGTATCTTGTATATAAATCATTCAAACCTTTTTGTAAGATTACAGCCTGCAGCTTAATCATAGCCCTGGCATCCAATATCCAGAACGGTGAAGTGATGATGAGTTCCAACCTTTCCCAATGTGATGAACGGTTACTGTAACACTGTACCCTTATCAGCATGTAAGGTGATGTCCCCTTTAAGACCGGGCTTGGAACCCTGGGGACTCCGCCTCCGGCTCCACCCATCTGGGAGCCGTATATAAGGGGCCGCCTTGTGGGCAGTGCAGCAGTTAGCACACGGCTCGGCTCGAGTCTAGTTCTTAATTTATTAAAGCCTTCTTTACTGTTTACACTCTAAGCGTCGTTATTGAGGGTACTACACCCAGGAAAATGATTTATATTTTCTGGGATCAATTGAGAAGGTTTCATCCTCAGTGCTGCCAATAACTCAGGCGTGATTAAATCCTTCTGGGTTTGAGAGTATTTGAGGTGAAGGTTTGAATTCCATCTGGAGGTGTTTTTTTGTTCCCTGATCAATCTGTTACTCCCTCCTGTTGTGCCAGGTATCCACTCGATCCCAGTCCTCTCTCGCTGCAGTGACGTTGTTTGTTCAGACTCCTTCATCATCAGTGGTCACTTTGACAAGAAGGTCCGCCTGTGGGATTCGAGGTAAGGGGGTTTGCGAGGGTCTCTGGGTCTGGTGAGGGATGGTTGACTGGAGTGCACCATGGGAAGCCCATCCAATTCAACGCCCAATGGTACGGAGCTAACTTGCCGCCTTTCACACCCCCTCACAATGCCCCAAAGCGCTTCACGGCCACTTTGAGGTCTCGTCACTTGTAATGTAGGAAGTGTGAGGGAACAATTTTCACAGGGGACGCTCCCACAGGCAGTGATGTGATAATGACCAGAACAGTGGTGTTCCGTAGGCTCATTCAGAGTCCAGGGATTTAGGGATGAGGAATTAATGTTGGCCGAGCCGGCGATGCCCCAATCCCGTAAACGAATAAAAACAAACATCGGACTCGAATCGTTATCTTGATTTCTCTATCCACAGATGCTGCCAGACTTGCTGGGTATTTCCAAAACTTTCTGCTTAGGTTTATTGTTGGCAGTTAAGCGATAAATATTGGCACAGGATACACCCCCCCCCCCCCTGCTGGTCTCCAAATCCCGGGATCGTCTGTGTCCACATCACATCTGAGTCTCTGGCGTGGGCAAACTATTCTCCCTGCTGGCGGATCGAGAACAAGGGACTTCGAGCCACCGTTCTGGAAATTACTTGAAGGACCGGGAAGGCTACTTCACCGACATCTGGAACTCGCTGCCCAAAAACTCTGGTTGCTGGGAGACAGTAGGAGCTTTCAAGACTTGATATGGACAGCATTTTGATTGGTGAGGTGTTGAAAGACCTTGAGCAAAGTTGGTTTGATGGAGTTGCGAGGCAGATCAGCCTGGATCTAATTGGATGGTGGGATAGGTTTGAGGGACTGAATGCTTCCCATCTCTCTTCATGTCTGCGAACATCATAGACCCCTGACGCTTCCCCACACTGGAGACATTCACCTTTGCCATTTTGAAATGACTGGGCAGAACTTTACGTACTGCTGTCGGTGGGATTGTAGGCAGGGTGACGTTTTTCAGATGGCCTTCCCACCCGGCCCCCATCCACCTTAAGCTCTCTGCAATTGTACTGTGGGACATTGGAGGCCTAGGCCCAATTGATGCCAATCATTGGCCATTGAAGGGCCCTTTCCGACCCAGCCTCAATTTTTAGGCTGGGAGAAGGATCTCAGGGGGCAGGACGAAAGCTTGACGCTGCTCCGGCTTTGGGCAGGAACTGGCGTTTGGGGTGGTGCTTCCATCAGCAGCCTCCTTTCAACATCGAGCACCTCCTTTCCCTTCCTAAAAGCTGTCGGCCTCTGCAGTTGCTCCAGCCCTTGCGGCCTCTCCGCCAACACCTCCCTGGTCCTCGACTCCCTGGGCGTAGACTCTGGGCATCGCTTGCAGTCCCAGGCCTGCCCACTGTGGTTTTTGGCAGCAGTGAGGGGCAGGAGTCCTTCCTCCGGCCAATTGACATTGGTTGGGAGTGTCGAATGGCGGCAGGACAGACAGTATCAGTGGGCATGTGGTCTCCCACAGACCCCTCGGATGGTGGGGGAGGAAACCTCACCATTATAAAAATCCTGATCACTGATTGGCAAATTCTGCATCCTTGTTTTCAAATCGCTCCGTGGCTTCCCCTCTCCCCCCCCCCCCCCCCCCCCTCTGGAATCTCCTCCAGCCCGACAACCCTCCGAGGTCACTGCGCTTCTCTAATTCCAGCCTCTTGGACATCCCAGATTTTAATCGCTCCACCATTGCCTGGGCCCTAATTTCTGGAATTTCCTGCCTAAACTCCTGCTTCTCTCAAACTCAGATTTCTCCTTTAAGATGCTCCTTAAAACCATCCTCTTTGACCTGTGCTGAATGTAGGGATTTCAGATATATTGTATTATATGTATTTGGTGCAGTAAGGGTTAAAAGTCTGGGTTGGAGTGTGCATGACTGCTGAAGTCATGTTTTTAAAAACCCTGGTTCAAAAGGCAGTAGACCTTTTGGAGACAGGTGCAATTAAAGCATCATAAAAGTTTGAGCTAGTGGACTTTTGTTTATATTAAGAGGGTTCCCTGGGGAGTAGATAATTAGAGACATTGTGTTCCTCTTAGTGAGGTGAGGAAGTTAATGGGAGGAGCCAGGGGTCGAAGCAGCCAGGGGTCGAGCTATTCGGTTTTGAAGTTTAGCTTTAGATAGGGATGTGAAGAGACAAGAAGCCGTGCTCTCAATACAGTGAAGTTGGATCTGTCTATGGGCAGACTAGCAGTTTTTGGAGAAACAGTCACTTAAGGATTTGATTGAGGACAGACGAGAAGCAGCTGATCTCGAGACGGTGAGTTAAAGTCTCGCCTGTGAACAGGATAGGAGCAATTTTGAAGGCTGGCAGTTTAAACAGTAGTGGAGACAGGCAATAATATGCAGCTGGCTCATGAAGGATCTCTTTCTCAAGGTGGTTTATCCAAGACATCTCCTTACAGCAAGTATTCCTGAGTCTGCTAACGGTATTTAAAAGTTGATTTTGTCCTGAGATGGGTGTTGCTTGAGAGGAGATAAAGGTAGCAGTAAGGACAGTTTCATTTTATTGTTAAACATTGTTTAACTGGTAATAGTGGGCTATTTGTCTTTATGATATTAAAGTTAGTTTAATACTGTGTTAATAATGTTTGTTTTAATGTACATATCCCTACTTTCTCGTGACACCACTCCTGGAGTGAAGTAGTCTTTTCTCACGGTCTTACAAAATGCAAATAAAACATTTAGAAGGGTGTTTCGTAGCATCTGCAGCATTGAGAAAGACCTCGCTATTCAACGGCACTTTGCCAGGTTTTTTTGCCACAGTCGGGGTCTCCCCATCAAGGCCGCTCTTCACGTCATTTCCTGCACTGATGTGCTCAGCTCGCCAGTGCACGAGGCTACCCGTGGATTGGGGCGACGTTTTTAGAGGCAGCCCTGATCGTTCCACCCTGCTGTGCACTCCCCCCCCCCCCCCCCCCCCCCCCCCCCCCCGCAACCTCAGGATCCCCCCCCCCCAGCTTCACCCAAATTGCCTCTTCTGGGGTCCTCGAACCCTCCCTCACCCCACCTCTAATGGGCAAGTCCCCCCCCCCCCCCGCCCTTCCAGGCCCAACCCCTAGTCCAGGCAACCTGGCACCTTGGAACCTTGATACTGCCACCCTGGCAGTGCTGGAAGTGCTGCTGCCAGCCTGGCAGTGCCATCAGGGCACCCTGGCAGTGCCTGGGTGGCAATGTCAGGATGGCAATGTGGCAATGCCAAGGTGCCCGGGTGCCAGGGGGAGAGCCAGGGTACCACCCTGCCCTGTCCCCGACCACCTGGGGGCCTTAACCTGCCGGCTAGACCCTCCGAGGTACCATTCCGACTGGTTCACGACTTTGTGGACCAGTACAAAAGAGTGCCCCGTTGAGGCTTTACTGGCGGTGCACCCTGGGTGAATTGGGCGAGCGCATATTTAAATGAGCCTCAATGCTCACTCTCGCCCAGCGAAAGCGGGATCCAGATTACAAAGACGTTGTGAGAGTCGCGATTCCCGACGGAGGCTCCTCGCCAAGCCGGGCAGGATGAGGCTGCTGAATTACGCCCAATTTCTCCGCATGTCACTCGGTGCCGCATGATAATCATTCCTGCGGCGCGCCGTCTGATGTTTTACTGTGTTGACGGTGCCACGTAGCCACACACGTTGCTGTTGTTTGTTGCTCTGTAGGGCGAGGATGAAGACCAGCGAGATTCCACTCCAGGGAAAAGTGACATCTTTGGACATTAACCCGGACCGAACCCAGCTGCTCAGCTGTTCCCGAGACGACCTGCTGAATGTGACCGACCTGCGGATGAACGAGAACAGGCTAGAGCTCAGGTACCATGGGCGGGCAGGCCAGGAATTGGGTTAGGAGATTTATTAAAATGAGTAACATGGAGGTTTTGTTCTGAGGTACGAATGGACTTTCTTAGCCTTCCTTGATTCTCTTTATTCCAGGGCCGGAGGGTTTAAGTGCGGTGCTGATTGGACCAAGGCAATTTTCAGGTAAGTCTGAATGTTGCGTTGTGTTTGTGAATTCTGATCATCGTGCGTTTCGCTTTTACAATGCCATCGGGCTGCTGTTGTGACGGGATGTCAGTCAGACTAGTTTGCAGATGTCCTGATCAGAAGGACGATGTTACTGACTTTTCCAGGGCACAGAGAAGACCAGGAGAGATGCCAACAATGCCACTTTTGAGGGAATTTGGAGAATGTTTGGCTTCTGTTGGCAGAAAGAGGCTGGATGTGATTCTCGGGGCCTTTCGCCCTGGGCACAAATCCCCTTATGGCCACTAAACTCTCGTGAGAGGGTCCCAACGGGATTCTTCCGGGGATGACCTATGTCACCCCTTGCTGCTGTGACGTCACACTGACCGGGAATCGCTGCTGCTCTCCAGCAGCCAAGATGGCCACGATGGGGGCACCAATGCCCGTGTAGCCCCCGGATAGATGGTCAAGGTCATGGCCAGGTTGTCAGCACCAGGGGGCAGGGGCAGGAAGCGGGGCCTCCAGTGTATCCCATTGCGGGGGGGGGGGTCCCGCCACTAAGCCTCAATACTGACGATGGTGGTGTTGGGGTGGGGGGGGGGGGGCCTTTATCTCCAAATTGTGGTTAGGACAGGTTTGCCGGCCCTATCGGACCCAGACCCTGTCCAGTCAAGAGTGACCCTACAAAACATGCCCTCCTGCTTATTTTGACAAAGTGTCAAAAGGTCTGGAGGGATAGGGTGCGGGCTGGGTAGGATTCTTTTCAGAGGGTCGGTGTAGTCTCAATGGGCCGAATGGCCTCCTTCTGCACTGTGTGGATTCTACGATTTCTGTAGGAAGCTCGATTCTGGTCACTGGTAACCCCCCCAAGTTGCTGATGGTGGGAGATTCTGTGATGGTCACGGGGAAATGGTGAGATTGCTTTCTCGTTGGAGATGATCATTGTCCGGCACTTGTGTGGCACGACTGTTATGTTCCTTGCCTCTTCATGGCTTTTTAAACCTTGCATTGAAACTTTCAGTAATTTGTGAAATTAACCTGTGGTAATCTCTGGCAATGTTCCCAGGTCGCTGGTACATAATGTGTCGGTGAACCTTTCCTGACCGGTGTAACCTTCCCTTTATTTAAACACCCTGCTTAATAGATTTGCAGAAATTGGATTTGGATTTTCCAAATTCATTTCACCATCTCCAGCAGTGGCAGGAGGCCAGTTTTTATCCATTTGGCTGCTGTTCTGGGTCCCTGAGGTAAAACAAATGGTTTTAACTGGCCGTGCAAACATTTTTCATCACTGACTCACGCTAACCCCTTACTCTCTGCTACTTTCTTTCCCTAATCTTCCTAGTGTTTGCCAATTCTCTACAGGATTTCTCTGGAGCGTTCCCAGAATTGGAGATTAACTTCCAGGATAATGTGGGGAGCACTGCTGTCTCACGGTGCCGAGGTCCCAGGTTCGATCCCGGCTCTGGGTCACTGTCCGTGTGGAGTTTGCACATTCTCCCCGCGTTTGCGTGGGTTTCGCCCCCACAACCCAAAGATGTGCAGGGTAGGTGGGTTGGCCACGCTAAATTGCCCCTTAATTTGGAAAAAAAAACCTCCAGGACAATTTGTGCACAGCAAAATCCCCCAAACTACGATGTGATAATGCCAGGTAACCTGTTTTAGTGACGTTGATTCAGGGCCAGGACATTGGGGGAAACTCCACTGTTCCTCGTCAAAATAGTGACATGGGATCTCCCTAGAGGGCAGTCGGGATCTCGACTTAATTACTCAACTGGAAGACAACACCTCTGACAGTGCAGCACTCCCTCAGTACTGACCCTCTGACAGTGCCACACTCCCTCAGTACTGACCCTCTGACAGTGCGACGCTCCCTCAGTACTGACCCTCTGACAGTGCCACACTCCCTCAGTACTGACCCTCTGACAGTGCAGCACTCCCTCAGTACTGACCCTCTGACAGTGCGGCACTCCCTCAGTACTGACCCTCTGACAGTGCGGCACTCCCTCAGTACTGACGCTCTGACAGTGCGGCACTCCTTCAGTACTGACCCTCTGACAGTGCGGCACTCCCTCAGTACTGACCCTCTGACAGTGCCACACTCTCTCAGTACTGACCCTCTGACAGTGCGGCACTCCTTCAGTACTGACCCTCAGACAGTGCGGCACTCCCTCAGTACTGACCCTCTGACAGTGCGGCACTCCCTCAGTACTGACCCTCTGACAGTGCAGCACTCCCTCAGTACTGACCCTCTGACAGTGCGGCACTCCCTCAGTACTGACCCTCTGACAGTGCCACACTCCCTCAGTACTGACCCTCTGACAGTGCGGCACTCCTTCAGTACTGACCCTCTGACAGTGCAGCACTCCCTCAGTACTGACCCTCTGACAGTGCAGCACTCCCTCAGTACTGACCCTCTGACTGTGCAGCACTCCCTCAGTACTGACCCTCTGACAGTGCAGCACTCCCTCAGTACTGACCCTCTGACAGTGCGGCGCTCCCTCAGTACTGACCCTCTGACAGTGCGGCGCTCCCTCAGTACTGACCCTTTGACAGTGCAGCACTCCTTCAGTACTGACCCTCTGACAGTGCAGCACTCCCTCAGTACTGACCCTCTGACACTGCAGCACTCCCTCAGTACTGACCCTCTGACAGTGCAGCACTCCCTCAGTACTGACCCTCTGACAGTGCAGCACTCCCTCAGTACTGACTCTCTGACAGTGCGGCACTCCCTCAGTACTGACCCTCTGACAGTGCGGCACTCCCTCAGTACTGACTCTCTGACAGTGCGGCACTCCCTCAGTACTGACCCTCTGACAGTGCGGCACTCCCTCAGTACTGACCCTCTGACAGTGCAGCACTCCCTCAGTACTGACCCTCGGACAGTGCCACACTCCCTCAGTACTGACCCTCTGACAGTGCGGCACTCCTTCAGTACTGACCCTCTGACAGTGCAGCACTCCCTCAGTACTGACCCTCTGACACTGCAGCACTCCCTCAGTACTGACACTCTGACAGTGCAGCACTCCCTCAGTACTGACGCTCTGACAGTGCAGCACTCCCTCAGTACTGACTCTCTGACAGTGCAGCACTCCCTCAGTACTGACCCTCTGACAGTGCAGCACTCCCTCAGTACTGACACTCTGACAGTGCAGCACTCCCTCAGTACTGACGCTCTGACAGTGCAGCACTCCCTCAGTACTGACCCTCTGACAGTGCGGCACTCCTTCAGTACTGACCCTCTGACAGTGCGGCACTCCCTCAATACTGACCCTCTGACAGTGCAGCACTCCCTCAGTACTGACCCTCTGACAGTGCGGCGCTCCCTCAGTACTGGACCTCTGACAGTGCAGCACTCCTTCAGTACTGACCCTCTGACAGTGCAGCACTCCCTCAGTACTGACCCTCTGACACTGCAGCACTCCCTCAGTACTGACCTTCTGACAGTGCAGCACTCCCTCAGTACTGACCCTCTGACAGTGCAGCACTCCCTCAGTACTGACTCTCTGACAGTGCGGCACTCCCTCAGTACTGACCCTCTGACAGTGCGGCACTCCCTCAGTACTGACTCTCTGACAGTGCGGCACTCCCTCAGTACTGACCCTCTGACAGTGCGGCACTCCCTCAGTACTGACTCTCTGACAGTGCGGCACTCCCTCAGTACTGACCCTCTGACAGTGCGGCACTCCCTCAGTACTGACCCTCTGACAGTGCAGCACTCCCTCAGTACTGACCCTCGGACAGTGCCACACTCCCTCAGTACTGACCCTCTGACAGTGCGGCACTCCTTCAGTACTGACCCTCTGACAGTGCAGCACTCCCTCAGTACTGACCCTCTGACACTGCAGCACTCCCTCAGTACTGACACTCTGACAGTGCAGCACTCCCTCAGTACTGACGCTCTGACAGTGCAGCACTCCCTCAGTACTGACTCTCTGACAGTGCAGCACTCCCTCAGTACTGACCCTCTGACAGTGCAGCACTCCCTCAGTACTGACACTCTGACAGTGCAGCACTCCCTCAGTACTGACGCTCTGACAGTGCAGCACTCCCTCAGTACTGACCCTCTGACAGTGCGGCACTCCTTCAGTACTGACCCTCTGACAGTGCGGCACTCCCTCAATACTGACCCTCTGACAGTGCAGCACTCCCTCAGTACTGACCCTCTGACAGTGCGGCGCTCCCTCAGTACTGGACCTCTGACAGTGCAGCACTCCTTCAGTACTGACCCTCTGACAGTGCAGCACTCCCTCAGTACTGACCCTCTGACACTGCAGCACTCCCTCAGTACTGACCTTCTGACAGTGCAGCACTCCCTCAGTACTGACCCTCTGACAGTGCAGCACTCCCTCAGTACTGACTCTCTGACAGTGCGGCACTCCCTCAGTACTGACCCTCTGACAGTGCGGCACTCCCTCAGTACTGACTCTCTGACAGTGCGGCACTCCCTCAGTACTGACCCTCTGACAGTGCGGCACTCCCTCAGTATTGACCCTCTGACAGTGCAGCACTCCCTCAGTACTGACCCTCGGACAGTGCCACACTCCCTCAGTACTGACCCTCTGACAGTGCGGCACTCCTTCAGTACTGACCCTCTGACAGTGCAGCACTCCCTCAGTACTGACCCTCTGACAGTGCAGCACTCCCTCAGTACTGACACTCTGACAGTGCAGCACTCCCTCAGTACTGACCCTCTGACAGTGCGGCACTCCCTCAGTACTGACCCTCTGACAGTGCGGCACTCCTTCAGTACTGACCCTCTGACAGTGCAGCACTCCCTCAGTACTGACTCTCTGACAGTGCAGCACTCCCTCAGTACTGACCCTCTGACAGTGCGGCACTCCCTCAGTACTGACCCTCTGACAGTGCAGCGCTCCCTCAACACTGACCCCCTGACAGTGCAGCCTCAGTACTGACCCTCTGACAGTGCAGTGCTCCCTCAGTACTGACCCTCTGACAGTGCAGCGCTCCCTCAGTACTGACCCTCTGACAGTGCAGCGCAGCCTCAGTACTGACCCTCTGACAGTGCAGCACTCCCTGAGTACTGCCCCTCTGACAAAGCAGCACTCCTTCAGTACTGACCCTCTGACAGTGCAGTACTCCCTCAGTACTGCCCCTCTGACAAAGCAGCACTCCTTCAGTACTGACCCTCTGACAGTGCAGTACTCCCTCAGTACTGCCCCACTGACAAAGCAGTACTCTCTCAGTTCTGACCCTCTGACAGTGCAGCACTCCCTCAGTACTGCCCCTCTGACAAAGCAGCGCTCCCTCAGTACTGACCCTCTGACAGTGCAGCACTCCCTCAGTACTGACCCTCTGACAGTGCAGTGCTCCCTCAATACTGACCCTCTGACAAAGCAGCATCCCTCAGTACTGACCCTCTGACGGTACAGCGCTCCCTCAGTACTGACCCTCTGACAGTGCGGCACTCCCTCAGTACTGACCCTCTGACAGTGCAGCACTCCCTCAGTACTGACCCTCTGACAGTGCAGCACTCCCTCAATACTGACCCTGTGACAGTGCAGCACTCCCTCAGTACTGACCCTCTGACAGTGCAGCACTCCCTCAGTACTGACCCTCTGACAGTGCGGCACTCCCTCAGTACTGACCCTCTGACAGTGCAGCACTCCCTCAGTACTGACCCTCTGACAGTGCAGCACTCCCTCAGTACTGACCCTCTGACAGTGCGGCACTCCCTCAGTACTGACCCTCTGACAGTGCAGCACTCCTTTAGTATTGGTACTGGGCGTGTCAGTCTGGATTACAGGGACAAGAGACTGGATTGGGAACTGCTTGTCACGTACTGAGTATGATTCAAGTCCATGTAAAGGTGAAAGAGGTTGCAGAGAGATGTGGCCGTGCGGAGAGTTGTTCAGTCTAAGATAATCCTTTTGTTTTATGTAGTCTGAAGCCGTTGTATACATCTGCCCTGTCAGAAGTGGATAATGGATTTGTCTATTTCTGTTCTTCCAGCCCTGATGGATGCTATGCAGTTGTGGGATCCTCGGATGGAGGTCTCTATGTCTGGGACACCCTCACTGGCAAATTGGAGAGTTCCTTGGTTGGGCAGCACAGGTATGTGGAGAGAGTGCACCTTGAGCGTTCTGCGTTTCTACCTGTTGCGCCAGAGAGTGAAATTAGTTCTGAAGCAATGCAGCACCCGCCTCCGTTTATCCGATGCCTTTAAGATAGGAAACTAGAAGGTGCAGCACCTTATTTGACTTCTGGACATCCCAACATTTTCCAGCCATTGAACGTTCGCAACATTTTGTCCCTGCAGTGTAGGAAACTCAGCTGCCAATTTGGGCACAGTGAGATCCAACAAACATCAATGAGGTAAATGACCTGAAAATAAAAGTAAAATACGGCGAATGCTGGCAATTTAGGAACAAAAACTGAAAATGCTGGAAAATCTCAACAGGTCTGGCAGCATCTGTACGACCTGAAAGTCGGTTTTAATTATGTGGGTTGCGGGGTAAATATTGCCTGGGACTGCAATGGTTAAAAGGGAAGGCAGGGAGGAGTTTCCTGTTGAACCCTTCGTTCAGAGTTTTCAGATGCTTTCCCTTTCTGGGGTATTTCGAGGTCGGACGGATACTTTTATAACCGGTTAAGCAAGTGACTCTGCAGGGGCTAGCGAGTGGTATTTTCTGCTAACTGCCGTCAGTCCCAAAACCACGCAGTTGAGCAACGCTGGGTATGAATTTCAGTGCCAGTGCGATGTCAGGTACATGCACCGTACATTCCAGAGATTAGCTGATCTAGTCAAACAACCATGTTCCTTCAATTGTCTGTAATATGCAGAGTGCAGACCATACTCAACCGGCCCAAAGCAAAATGTCTGCTGTTAGATGTGATTCCACGATTGGGCAGCACTTGCTGAACAATCCTGAGTGTACTAATAGCGACACGAACAACCAATTTAAGATAATCTGTCGAGCTAGAACGCATTTCATTTACACTCGCTAGAAGCAACATGCGTTCATACACGGGGACCTGTTCCCCGCAAACAAAAGGAATATGCACCTTTTTTGAATTAGCTGGGAGCTTGTGGAGCCTGTAGTTCCTATTGCTTTCTCCATGGCAACATCTCAGCCAATCAGATTCAACTTTCCAACCAATCAACACCCTTTTCCTCTGTAGGATAAATTGTTGTGCCCATTTGAAATTTGATACTCTTGTGTTTGTTCTGATGGGTGTAAGATGAAAAACTTCAGCAACATGGCTCTCTTTTCAAGAATATTCATGTTCTGACTGGTAGTTCAGAGTCCCGTTCCTCACTGGTCAGTGATTTCTTTTCCCTGTCAACACTGTGGTCATTTTGTGGGGGCAAAACATGCGCGTCATTCCGTCCGCATAGGAACAGTCAGACAGCAGAGAGACAGAGAATGTCTGCCTGGCGAATGTTATCCAGAACAAATGGAGTGATAAACAAATGATGATAAAAGCAAAATACTGCTGATGCTACAAATCTGAAATCAAAACAAAAAATGCAGGATAATCTCAGCATCTGGTGGAGAGAGAAACAGATTGAATGTTTCGGGTCCGTATGACCTTTTATTGGAGTCAGTATAAGCTGGCTTCTGCAACGCTTCCCTCTCCAGCTTCATAACTCGCACTCTTCTGAAAATTGAGCTCCAACAGGACTCTACTTGTACCTTTACTCACACCAAAATCTGTCCACCCATCTTCCTTGTGCGCACTGATCCTCATTGGCTCCCAATACTTCAGTTTTAAAATTCTTCTCTTTGAGGGCAGCACGGTAGCACAGTGGTTAGCACCGTGGCTTCACAGCGGCTTCACTGCGCCAGGGCCCCAGGTTCGATTCCCCGCTGGGTCACTGTCTGTGCGGAGTCTGCACGTTCTCCCCGTGTCTGCGTGGGTTTCCTCCGGGTGCTCCGGTTTCCTCCCACAAGTCCAAAGACGTGCAGGTTAGGTGGATTGGCCGCGCTAAATTGCCCTTAGTGACCAAAAAGGTTAAGAGGGGTTATTGGGTTACAGGGATAGGGTGGAAGTGAGGGCTTAAGTGGGTCGATGCAGACTCGATGGGCCGAATGGCCTCCTCCTGCACTGTATGTTCTATGGTGTTTTCAAATCCCTCCGAGGCCCCTTCCCTCCTCCATCCCCACAGCCCTCCAAGATCGCAGCACTTCGCCAACTCTTAGTCTCCTGCCCATCCCCAATTTTAATCGCTCCATCATTAGCGGCCGTGCCTTTAGCTGCCTGGTCCGCAAGGAATTCCCTCCCTGTCCCTTTCCGCTGCCATCTCCTTCTTTAAGGAGGTTTTTGATCTGTCTTTATACCTCCTCAAGTGGCTCGATATTC
Source organism: Scyliorhinus torazame (assembly GCF_047496885.1). Lineage (NCBI taxonomy): Eukaryota > Metazoa > Chordata > Chondrichthyes > Carcharhiniformes > Scyliorhinidae > Scyliorhinus > Scyliorhinus torazame. The sequence goes on along the minus strand of NC_092721.1, from coordinate 202,504,529 downwards.
AAATCTCGTCTTGTGTTGCTGCAACTGTACGAGGCATTGACAAGACCTCACCTGGAACACGGTGTACAGTTTTGGTCCCCTTATTTGAGGAGGGATAATAATAATCATCGCTTACTGTCACAAGTCGGCTTCAATGAAGTTGCTGTGAAAAGCCCCTAGTCGCCACATTCCGGCACCCGTTCGGGGAGGCCGGTACGGGAATTGAACCCGCGCTGCTGGCCTTGTCCTGCATTACAAGCCAGCTGTTTAGCCCACTGTGTTAAACCATCCCTCGAGGTTGCATGAGCGGCAGTTCAGAGGAGGTTCCCTAGGTTGATTCCAGAGATGGGGGGATTGTCGTATGAAGAGGGATCGAGCAGTTTAGGCCGATACTCTCCAGACCTTAGAAGAATGAGAGGAGATCAAATTGAGGTGTACAAGATGATAAAAGGTATTGACAAAGGAGACGTGGAGCAGATGCTTCCTCTTGTGGGTCAATCTAGAATGAGAGGCCATAGTTTTAGGATAAGGGGTAACAGATTTAAAACAAGAGATGAGGAGAGTTTACTTCTCTCAAAGAGTTGTAAATCTGTGGAATTCACTGCCCCCCCCCCCCCCCCCCCCCCCCGAGTGCAGTGGTTGCCGGGACACTGAGCAAATGTAAGGAGGAGATTGACAGATGTTTAATTAGGAATGGGTTGAAGGGTTATGTAGAACAGGCGGGAAAGTGGAGGTGAGGCGCAGATCTTATCAGCCATGATCTTATTGAGTGGCGGAGCCAGATCGAGGGGCTGAACTGCCTAATCCTCCTCCTAGTTCTTCTATATGTCCGTGCTCTAACCCCCATGAGGACCATGGAAAGGGGCCGACATTCCGCCCCGGCCTCTGACACCCGCCACTTTGGCCGATGGGGGCTTGGGGCCTGTGAAGGCTGCCCACCTCCCCGAGGTGATCCACCAATTGTTTGTTTAGGCATGTTTAGGAGGCCCTGTGGGATTTTCCAGTCCAAGGGGTGGGTGGGGGTGTCGGGTGTGAGGTGAGGGTGGGGGGGGGGGGGGGTGTGGGCGTGGGGTGGGGTGGGTGGAGGTGGGAGGGGGTGGGGGGTGGAAGGGGGATGTGGGGGGGGGGGGGGCGTGGGGTGGGGGGGGGGGGGGGAAGGGTGCGCAGATTAACTGCCTGGAGTAAATTACACAATGGCAGAGCTGGGGTTCCTAGTTGGGGTGGGTGGGGGAGGAGGCCTGCACTCCAGGCAGGCCTACAGGCCCTGCCCACCTGGCTGTGATTACTGTTAAAGGTCCCCCTGTAGAGGGACGTTCCCCTACGGTCTGGCAGCTTTCTGTCTTCTAAAATTTCAACTTTCATCATTTAGCTGAAAGGGCACCTTCGCATTGAAACACCGTCCCGGAAACACCTGACCTGAGGCTGGGCTCTGAAGCTGGAAGGCCTTGGATTGGGCCCTCAGCTCTGAGAGCCCATGTGCCACTTTTAATTGGACAGGGAAGCTGAGTCTATGACAATTACATGATGGCCTGGTCAAAATTCCAATGAGTGGATGTTTTTCTGCTTGTGATGGGGGGGGGAGGGGGGGAATGGGATAGGCCAAGTGGAAAGGTAATAGACTCACCATCCAAATGGAGGATGCTTGGCCGTCAGTCAAACTGTCTTTTTTCCCCATTTTCAATATTTGTACATCTGATGGAGAGAAATGTTCAAAGAGAATGACATGAAACAAATCTCTTTGAACCTCCCGATGATTTTTCACACAGCAGTGTCCTGGAGATTGATCCATCTTCAGATCCTGGAGACTCCCGGACAATACGGGAGGGTTGACAATGCTCGGAGAAGGTTGTAGCTCCAGATTGCCACCCCTGATCTGAGGAAGATCCTGCCGCGCCCACCCTCTGCCCTCCGTCCAAATCTATGCCTCCAAAGATTCAACCTTGACAAATTCTCCCCCCACTTACACACACACACACTCACACACACAGTCCATTTACCCTCTCCCTGCTCAGAAATAGCTTTCACTCTCACTCTCTCTCTCCCTTTCTCCCTTGTTTTCTAGATCATCCATCAACGCGGTTTCCTGGTCTTTGTCAGGGGAGTACGTGGTGACTGTGGACCGTACGAAGGTGGCCAATCTCTGGTCTGACTGCTGACCCGCCTGCAGTGATGATGCCGTTTCTGCTGCTCCTGACCACCATTGCATCAAGTGGGAACCTGTCCCAGAAAGAAAGAGTGACGACTGTGCCAGAGCTTGGGTTCGAGAAATTTAATGTTCTTTACAGGGGAGCGTTTCCGCCGACAGCCCCCAACTCCCCCACGCCCAACTTTGTGTCCAAGGCAACGGATAGCCGAAACCCACACAAAGACTGAACAAGGAGGATGTGGCCTCGGTACCTCCCGCAAGATGAGGGAGTTTACCTCGTGCCCTATCCAAGACATGGTCTTGTACCTCCCGCAAGGAGGGAAAAACTCACCCAGCGCAGGTTGATGACAGGAAACCCCCAGGAAGAGTTGAACCCAAAGCATTCCTTCCACAGTGGAGGATGTGTTGGATTCTCAACTCTCAGTGGAGGGACAATGACAAGGGAGTCTGGATCATTCTCAACAAAATGGTAACTGTGCGAAATAAGTTACAGGAAGGGACTTGGAAAGTGAAAGTATTCAAGGGACAATGAGATTAGTAATAAAAATACAACATCCTACAAAGACTCAGTGAGTCAGGATGCACCTGCGGAGAGAAGGGATGGAAATAAAGGGAATCGACTCTGACCCACAACTGGATGTTCGTCTGAAAGACTGAGCTGGGTTGTAAGGTTTGAGAAGCGGTGGGACTGCAAACGTGCCTTCGACAAAGTCTAGTGCACTTGAAACGCACTTTGCCGTCATCCATTTGACGAAGGAAAAATGTATTTTTGAGGGAGGGAAAATATTTTTTAAATTATTGGCGGTGAATTTTTAATTATTCCTTCACGGGATGTGGGCGTCGCTGGTTAGTCCAGCATTGGTTGTCCATCCCTAATTGCCCCTTGAGAAAGTGCTGGTGAGCCGCCATCCTGAACCGCTGCAGTCCAGGTGGTGTAGGTACACCCGCCGTGCTGTTAGGGAGGGCATTCCCAGGATTTTGACCCAGCGACAGTGAAGGAACGGCCGATATTTTTCCAAGCCAGGACCGTGCGTAGCTTGGAGAGGAAATTCCAGGCGGTGGGTTTCCAAGGTGGCTGCTGCAGGGTTGCCAACTCTGATTAAATGTATTCCTGGAGGTTCCATCACATGACTTCCCTCCTCCCTCCCCCTCCAATGCTCCAGCCAACACACCCATCCCTGTGACCCACAGCCTCCCTAGGCCAATTGGAAATCAAAGACATTACTCCACTGGATTATGTTCACCGGTCTACCCAAAAGCCTCTTCATCTCCATATTCAATATTTTATATTTGATAAAGAGAAATATTCAAAGAAAATGACAAAAAAAGACGTCATTTTAACGTCTCGATTTTTCTCCAGAGACGGACACAGCAGTGTTCTGGACATTGATCTTCAAATCCCTGGACACCCCAGGCCAATCCTGGAGGGTTGGCAGTCCAAGCCCTGCTGCCCGTGTCCTTTTTAAGTGTTCGAGGACCGATGGTTATATCCAATCATGTTGGAGATGATCATTGTCTGGCACTTGTGTGGCGCGAATGTTAGTTGCCGCTTGCCTCGCTTCTTAGGGTGGCAGGGTGGCACAGCGCTTAGCAGTGCTGCCTCACAGCGCCAGGGTCCCGGGTTCGATTCCCGGCTTGGGTCACTGTCTGTGCGGAGTCTGCACGTCCTCCCCGTGTCTGCGTGGGTTTCCTCTGGCTGCTCCGGTTTCCTCCCACAGTCCAAAGATGTGCTGGTTAGGTGGATTGGCCACGATAATAATCTTTATTATTGCCGCAAGGGGGCTTATATTAACAATGCAATGAAGTTACTGTGAAAATCCCCGAGTTGCCACATTCCGGCGCCTGTTCGGGTACATTGAGGGAGAATTCAGAATGTCCAATTCACCTAACAAGCACGGTAAATTGCCCCTTAACGTCCAAAAGGTTTGGTGGGGTTACTGGGTTTCGAGATTAGGGTGGTGGTAGGGTGCTCTTTCAGAGGGTCGGTGCAGACCCGATGGACTAAATGGGCTCTTTCTGTGCTGTAGGGATTCCAGAGGGATTCTATCCACTCTCTAAACCGAGAGAGATTGCAGCCAACCTGGGGGGGTGGGGGTTAGTGTCTTCGCAGCTGAATCAGGGAGAGGGTGGGAGGAGGAGGGAGGAGCCACTTGGAGGCCATGAAAGTGGGGGGGGGGGGGGGGCGATTCTGAGGCCTACCTTGGGCTCAAAGCCTAGCTTTCAGACACTGGCATTGGTGGGGCTACTCTTGTTCCCCCCACAAAGCCCAGGCTGCACGTTGTGGCAAGATAGCGCAGGTTCAGACAGACGGAAGAATGTGAAACATTGTGAGAAAAAAAGTACTGAGTTTGGTGTTCCCCAAAACGTTGCGAGGGAAAAAGAAAAGCTGCGTGTGTCTGCACCTTTCCAAATTTTCCAGGCATGTTTCACATCTAATGAGGTGCTTGAAATGCAAACCCCGGTTATAACCTGTGCTCGCTCCCGGTCATGCACCGCCTCGAGTTTGAAAATCCCCACCCTCGTTTTCAGATCTTTCCATGCCCCCCCCCCCCCACTCTTGCCTTCCTCTGTAACCTCCCCCAACCAACCCCCAAGACCTCTGTGCTCCCGACGTTCAGGGACCGTCAGCGCCGGCAATTTTAAGCACTCCAACTTTGGTGGCTGGGACCTCGGCTTCATGGGCCCGGAGGTCTGGAGATCCCTCCTTAAACCTCCCCGCCGCTCTATCCCTCTCTCCTCCTGTAAGACACCCCTTCAAATCTACCTCTTTAATCCGGCTTTTTGGTCAACCTTTGTGTGATTTTGCGGCGCTCCTTTGAAGCTCCTGGGCCATTTTGTCTTAAGGTTACCTTCAACACTCAAGGTACTATATAAACATAAGTTGTCGTTGGAAGCCAATTAATGCACAGCAAGCCCACATAAATAACAGTGTGATAATGACCAGATCATCTATTTTGTAGTGAAATTGATTGAGGGTGAAATATTGCATCAATATGTTTTCTTAGAAATAGCACCGCGGGGTCTTTTATATCCACCTGAGGGATAGAAAGGGCCTCAATGTAATGTCCGACCTGCGTGACAATGTTTCCGATAGTGCGCCACTCCATCAGTGTTCAGCCAAGATTTTGTACGCGAGCCTCGAGGTGGGACTCAAACACACAATCTCAGTGTCGAGAGTACGCCACACTGAGCTAAGTTCTTTGTTTTTATAAATTTAGAGAACCCAATTATTATTTTTTCCAATAAAGGGGCAATTTGACGTGGCCAATCCACCTACCCTACACAGCTTTGGATTGTGGTTGTGAAACCCACGCAGACACGGGGAGAATGTGCAAACTCCACACGGACAGTGACCCAGGGCCGGGATTCGAACCCGGGACCTCAGCGCCGCAGTCCCAGTGCTAACCACTGCGCCGCATGCCACCCTGAGCTACACGCTTGAGAGGGCTTGACAGAGTTGCTGAGGAAATGCTCCCTCCCCTGGCTGGAGGATCTAGAACACAGGGGTCACAGCCGCAGAATAAGGAGCCGGCCATTTGAGACGCAGATGAGGGGACATGTCTTCACTCAACAGTGTTCTGAATCTTTGCTATTCTCCAGCACAGGGAGATGTGAATGCTCTGTCATCGAATATATTCAAGACATAGATCAATGGATTTGACTTGGAGGTACTAAGGGGATTAAGGGATATGGGGATTGTGCAGGAAGATGGAGTTGAGGTAGGAGAGCAGCTGGGATCTTGTTGAATGACAGAACAGGTTCGAATGGCCTTATTCAGCCCCTGTGCTTTATGCAGGGACAGCTGTTGGTGCCATGGAGCTTCAGGAGGTCAGTGCAGGAACTGTAGAATAACCACCTGGTTGAACAGAACTTGATCATTGCTGAAAAAGAAGAGTTATGCTGTTCAAGGTTTTCATCTTGCACTCATAAGGAAAGATGCAAGCATATCAAATTTCAAAGGGAGCAACAATTTATAGTGCATGAGCTGGTTGGTTGGGGAGTCGGCTCTGATTGGTCAAGGTGTTGCCACGGAGAATGCACCAGGGGGACTAAGATTAGCAGCCGGGTGCTTGCTCGAAACTACACATATTCGTATACAGGGACTTGTCCTTTCATCCAAAAGGAACATGTCCAAGCATTGCACCTTTTGTGAATCAAACAATCATGGGGAAGCATTTAAGACGGAGATGAGGGGGAACTTCTTCTCTCCGAGGGCCGTTAGTGTATGGAATTCTCCCCCCCCCCCCCCCCCCCCCCCCCCAGGGAGCAGTGGAGGCTGTGGGTCAGTGAATATGTTCATGGCCAAGTTAGACAGAGTTTAGATGAACAAGGGAGTCGAGGGTTTAGGGGAGCAGACAAGAAAGTGGAGTTAAGGCCACAGTCTGCTGAGCCATGACATTATTGACTGACCAGAGCAGGCTCGAGGGGCCGAATGGCCTACTCCTCCTGTTTCTTGTGATCTCACCAAGAATGCTTTCACGCAGTTAAGTTGGGATCCGGAATCCTGGAAGAGCGGTGGAAGCAGATTCAACAGGAACTTTTAACAGGGGAACTGGATAAGTTGTTGAAGAGGAAGCACATAAGAACTAGGAGCAGGAGTCGGCCATCTGGCCCCTCGAGCCTGCTCCGCCATTCAATGAGATCATGGCTGATCTTTTGTGGACTCAGCTCCACTTTCCCGCCCGAACACCAAAACCCTTAATCCCTTTATTCTTCAAAAAACTATCTATCTTTATCTTAAAAAACATTTAATGAAGGAGCCTCAACTGCTTCACTGGGCAAGGAATTCCATAGATTCACAACCCGTTGGGTGAAGACGTTCCTCCTACACTGTCCTAAATCTACTTCCCCTTATTTTGAGGCTCTGCCCCCTAGTTCTGCTTTCACCCGCCAGTGGAAACACCCTGCCCGCATCTATCATATCTACTCTCTTCATAATTTTATATGTTTCTATAAGATCCCCCCTCATCCTTCTAAATTCCAACGAGTACAGTCCCAGTCTACTCAACCTCTCCTCGTAATCCAACCCCTTCAGCTCTGGGATTAACCTAGTGAATCTCCTCTGCACACCCTCCAGTGTCAGTACGTCCTTTCTCAAGTAAGGAGACCAAAACTGAACACAATACTCCAGGTGTGGCCTCACTAACACCTTATACAATTGCAGCAGAACCTCCCTAGTCTTAAACTCCATCCCTCTAGCAATGAAGGACAAAATTCCATTTGCCTTCTTAAGCACCTGTAAACCAACTTTTTGCGACTCATGCACTAGCACACCCAGGTCTCTCTGCACAGCAGCATGTTTTAATATTTTATCATTTAAATAATAATCCCTTTTGCTGTTATTCCTACCAAAATGGATAACCTCACATTTGTCAACATTGTATTCCATCTGCCAGACCCTAGCCCATTCACTTAGCCTATCCAAATCCCTCTGCAGACTTCCAGTATCCTCTGCACTTTTTGCTTCACTTATCTTAGTGTCGTCTGCAAACTTGGACACATTGCCCTTGGTCCCCAATTCCAAATCATTTATGTAAATTGTGAACAATTGTGGGCCCAACACTGATCCCTTAGGGACAACACTAGCTACTGATTGTCAACCAGAGAAACACCCATTAATCCCCACTCTTTGCTTTCTATTAATTAACCAATCCTCTATCCATGCTACTACTTTCCCCTTAATGCCATGCATCTTTATCTTATGCAGCAACCTTTTGTGTGGCACCTTGTCAAAGGCTTTCTGGAAATCCAGATATACCACATCCATTGGCTCCCCGTTATCTACTGCACTGGTAACGTCCTCAAAAAATTCCACTAAATTCGTTAGGCACGACCTGCCCTTTATGAACCCATGCTGCGTCTGCCCAATGGGACAATTTCCATCCAGATGCCTCACTATTTCTTCCTTGATGATAGATTCCAGCATCTTCCCTACTACCGAAGTTAAGCTCACTGGCCTATAATTACCCGCTTTCTGCCTACCTCCTTTTTTAAACAGTGGTGTCACGTTTGCTCATTTCCAAACCTCCGGGACCACCCCAGAGTCTAGTGAATTTTGGTAAATTACATGACAGAGTGATGGGAATAGAGCTGGGAAGCAGGTCTAATTTGATGGATTTTTCAAAGAGATAGTATCGGCATGATAGGCAGAATGGCCTCCTCTTATGTTGTAGAATTCAAGCATTCCATTTGGTCTGTGGTGCCTTTATTACGCTCTGGACACCCCACACACGAGCGAGTGATTAGCCTTTCCCTCGCCAGGGCTTGCAGAATACAAACCTGACTCTATTTCCACCAATTTGCTCCAATCTGTATCTCTCTCTAGTTACTGACTCCCCTGTCAGCACAAACACTCTCTCCTGCCTTACTCCAGTAAAGCCTTTCATGATTTTGAACATCTGTATGAATTTGCCATTTAACCTTCTCTGTTGGAGAGTCTCTCTACGTCAACTGAAGTCCCGGTGAAACTCCAGCCAACCTCGTCCACGGTCTTGGTATTATCCATGTCACCCAATACTCAACCTCGGTTTGTCAACCATGGCTCAGTTGCCGCTGAGTCACCAAGTCCCCCTTGTTCACCACCTCCTGCACGACCTGAGCACCAAGTCCGAGGCTGACGTTCCATTGCACGGTAGCACAAGTGGATAGCGCTGTAACTTCACAGCGCCAGGGTCCCAGGTTCGATTCCCGGCTTGGGTCACTGTCTGTGCGGAGTCTGCACTTTCTCCCCGTGTCCGCGTGGGTTTCCTCCGGGCGCTCCGGTTTCTTCCCACAGTCCAAAGACGTGCAGGTTAGGTGGATTGGCCATGATAAATTGCTCTTAGTGACCAAAAAGGTTAGGAGGGGTTATTGGGTTACGGGGACAGGGTGGAAGTGAGGGCTTAAGTGGGTCGGTGCAGACTCAATGGGCCGAATGGCCTCCTGCACTGTATGTTCTAATTCAAAGAGGAGGCAGGGATTAACCCCGGATGCCCTGGTCAGTATTTATCCTTCAATCAACATCACAAAGATTACTTGGAAATTGCCACGTTGCTGTTTGTGGGAGCCTGCTGTGCCCAGATTGACCGCTGAATTTCCTCCACTACAACAACGCGGGCACATCAAGAAATGCCGAATTGTCTGCAAAGCACTTTGAGACATCTAATGGTGATGAAAAATGCTATATAAATGCAAATCTTTCTTTCTTGCTTCTGTACAGTTATTGTCAAGTGAATGTTGATATACCTTTCACAAGGTCACGACACCTATTCTACCCAGTAGATTTATTACTGACATAGCACTGTGGCTTCACAGCGCCATGGTCCCAGGTTTGATTTCCCCGCTGGGTCACTGTCTGTGCGGAGTCTGCACATCCTCCCCGTGTCTGCGTGGGTTTCCTCCGGGTGCTCCGGTTTCCTCCCACAGTCCAAAGCCGTGCAGGTTAGGTGGTTTGGCCATGATAAATTGCCCTTAGTGATGAAAAAGGTGTTATTGGGTTACGGGGATAGGGTGGAAGTGAGGGCTTAAGTGGTCGGTGCAGACTCGATGGGCTGAATGGCCTCCTTCTGCACTGTATGTTCTATGGGATGCATCTTCATTCAGTCACCCTCCTGTTGATGTGAATGGTGACGGAAGGTGACCTCTAACTGTTGAAGTATCCAGTGACTGTTGTCATATTGAAACAGGAGAATCAACAATTCCTGTGTCTTGTACATTGAGGAGAAAAGGGAGCGAATGTTCCTGATTATGGCTCTGGAGTTGGCTGACGGGAATATCAGAGAATTAAGCAGGTTGCCTTCCTAATCCCCCCCCCCCAGCCAACGTTCCAACATTTGATTAGCCAGTGGGTTGAAAGACCCTGGGACCAGCAATACCCACCCCAATGCCTTCAGAATTCCCTGCAACGAACCGCAATTGTCACGGGATAATGTTGAAAGGGGATTATTAACAACAAACTTGATAATTAATCCACAGAAATATAGGCACGGTGGGAAGACCATTCAGCCCCTCGTGAATGCTCCGCCAGCCAGTGAGATAATAATCTTTATTATTGTCACAAGTAGGCTTACATTAACACTCCAATGAAGTTACTGTGAAAAGCCCCTAGTCGTCACATTCCGGCGCCTGTTCGGGTACACAGAGGGAGAATTCAGAATGTCTAATTCACCTAACAAGTACGTCTTTCAGGACTTGTGGGAGGAAACCGGAGCACCCGGAGGAAACCCACGCAGACACGGGGAGGACGTGCAGACAGTGACGCGAGCCGGGAATCGAACCCGAGACCCTGGCGCTGTGAAGCCACAGTGCTAACCACTGTGCTACCGTGCCTTCCACATCATGGCTGACCTGCAACCTAACACTATAGGCCCACCTTTGCCTCATGTCCCATAATACCTTTGGTTAATGCCCCTTAATTAGAGCTCACCCCTTTAACTAATGTTTGAGTTCTTAATAAAAGCAAAGGATACGTGTTAACTGAGGGTTTCTGATTGTATGCAGTATCTGCTTATCTAAATGCCTGCTAGATTAACATGTTGTTTACATGTTTTAGACATTGTAAAGAATTTAATTTCTTGTAAAGGTGCTTTAGTACTATTAATATTAAAGTTCATGGCTTTTGTATTTTTGTTAAATTAAATAAAATCACGTTTCACTTCCTCAGTGACTGAACAGGGTTCTTTGTAAATTCCATCCAAATGTTTGTTCTTTTTATTTCCACAGCTTTGTTCTCTAAAAATGTCAATCCTCACTCGCTCTCCTGTGCTGATGGTTTGCCTCCGTCCCGGAGTTTAGTTCCAGTGGTCCCATGTTCCAATTTTCTTACCGCACCGACTGATGCACGAAGGCAGGTTTTTGTCTGTTTCCATGGTAATAATTCCTGGAACAGGCCGCTAGTCTGTGCCCAGGAGTTTATAGCTTGAGGGGCTGACACTCCACATCATGCGTGGCTGACCAGGAGTCCCTCCCGCTCTTACTGACAGCCATTGGTGTGTAAATTAGTGATAATTTATCAAAATTCACTAGACTCTGGGGTGGTCCCAGAGGATTGGAAAGTAGCAAACGTGACACCACTGTTTAAAAAAGGAGGTCGGCAGAAAGCGGGTAATTATAGACCGGTAAGCTTAACTTTGGTTGTAGGGAAAATGCTGGAATCTATCATTAAGGAGGAAATAGCGGGGCACCTGGAGGGAAATTGTCCCATTGGGCAGACGCAGCATGGGTTCACAAAGGGTAGGTCGTGTCTGACTAATTTGGTAGAATTTTTTGAGGGCGTTACCAGTGCAGTAGATAACGGGGAGCCAATGGATGTGGTATATCTGGATTTCCAGAAAGCCTTTGACAAGGTGCCACACAAAAGGTTGCTGCATAAACTAAAGATGCATGGCATTGAGGGTAAAGTGGTAGCATGGGTAGAGGATTGGTTAACTAACAGAAAGCAGAGAGTGGGGATAAATGGGTGTTTCTCTGGTTGGCAACCTGTAACTAGTGGGGTCCCTCAAGGATCAGTGTTGGGCCCACAGTTGTTCACAATTTACATAGACGATTTGGAGTTGGGAACCAAGTGCAATGCGTCAAAGTTTGCAGACGACACTAAGATGAGTGGTAAAGCAAAAAATGCAGAGGATACCGGAAGTCTGCAGAAGGATTTGGATAGGTTAGGTGAATGGGCTAGGGTCTGGCAGATGGAATTCAATGTTGCCAAGTGTGAGGCTATCATTTTGGGAGGAATAACAGCAGAATGGATTATTATTTAAACGGTAAGATGTTAAAACATGCTGCTGTGCAGAGGGACCTGGGTGTGCTGGTGCACGAGTCGCAAAAAGTTGGTGTGTAGGTGCAGCAGGCTAATCGAGTTTTGTCTTTCATTTCTAGAGGGATGGAGTTCAAGACTAGGGAGGTTATGCTGCAATTGTATAGGGTGTTGGTGAGGCCGCATCTGGAGTATTGTGTTCAATTTTGGTCTCCTTACCTGAGAAAGGACATATTGGCACTGGAGGGAGTGCAGAGGAGATTCACTAGGTTGATCCCAGAGTTGAGGGGATTAGATTATGACGAGAGGTTGAGTAGACTGGAACTGTACTCATTGGAGTTTAGAAGGATGCGTGGGGATCTTATTGAGACATATAAAATTATGAAGGGAATAGATAGGATAGATGCGGGCAGGTTGTTTCCACTGGTCGGGGAAAGCAGAACTAGGGGGCATAGCCTCAAAATAAGGGGAGGTAGATTTAGGATGGAGTGTAGGGGGAACTTCTTCACCCAAAGGGTTGTGAATTTCTAGAATTCCTTGCCCAGTGAAGCAGTTGAGGCTCCTTCTTTAAACGTTTTTAAGAAAAAGATAGATACCTTTCTAAAGAATAAAGGGATTCGGGGATATGGTGTACGGGCCGGAGAGTGGAGCTGAGTCCACAAAGATCAGCCATGATCTCATTAAATGGCGGAGCAGGCTTGAGGGGCCAGATGGCCTACTCCTGTTCCTAGTTCTTATGTTCGGAAGGATCTGCTGGTTGATGGGTGTCATGAACGGGCCTACCTTGGCCATCGGGCCCTGGGGTGGGGCTTGAACCCAGAGCTTCTGGCTCAGAGGTTGGGATGCTACCCACTGCGCCTCATGCCTGGTCTCGACCGCCGCTGCTTGTATGAACAAAGAACAAAGAAAGGAACAAACAAAATGACAGCGCAGGACCAGGCCCTTCAGCCTGCCAAGCCTGGCCCGACCATACTGCCCGTAGGAACTAATACCCCTTACCCTTCCTGGGTCCGTATCCCTCTATTCCCATCCTATTCATGTATTTGTCAAGACGCTCCTTAAAAGTCACTATCGTCCCTGCTTCCACCACCTCCTCCGGCAGCGAGTTCCAGGCACCCACTACCCTCTGTGTAAAAAAAATCTCCCTCACGCATCTCCTCTAAACTTTGCCCCTCGGACCTTAAACCTATGCCCCCTAGTAATTGACCCCTCTACCCTGGGGAAAAGCCTCTGACTATTCACTCTGTCCATCCCTCTCATAATTTTGTAGACTTCTATCAGGTCGCCCCTCAGCCTCCGTCGTTCCAGTGAGAACAAACCAAGTTTCTCCAACCTCTCCTCATAGCTCATGAGGGTAAAACACATCACATCCTGTCCACAAGACTTCTTTGTTATGTGTAATAACCTGCATGAAACACACCAGGCGGGGTCGATTGTTTTCCCCGTGTATGAGCTCTCGCTCGAACTATGGGGCTGATGATTATGTTGTGTAAAAGGTCGATCGGTCAGAAACCGATGACACGGGATTTTGGCAGGGATTTTACGATGTCATGTCAGAGGTCCTGGAAGGGAGGGTGACTCCGAGTCCGAGGTGGCAATATTTGAAGTGTCGGAAGATCCGGGAACCCGGGGGGTGGGGAGAGGCCGACGTTTTGGCCTTTGCCTCCAAGATGGCTCGGAGACGGATTTTGCTGGGATGGAGGGACTAGGAGCCTCCAAAGTCGGGGTTGTCATGATATTCAAACACACACATCATGATAGACACACCAACAGACAAATCAGCACACACAACACCACAACCAATCATAGACAAGGACAGAGACAGTATAAGAGAAGAAACACGACACCTGGTGGCCAGTAGATCTGGAGACCAGGACAAGGACAGGACCTGATTAACATCACACACAGGGAGTCACCACGTGCAGAGTATCAAGACAGAACTGTAAATAACAAGTTGAAATAAAACAGCGTTGTACCAAATACAACCGTGTTCGTTCATCTGTACATCAGAACACCCAACACTACATGGTACAGGAGTGGATCAATACCTGCCGGCAAACCTGCCATCCTGAGATATGGACATCACCAACAAACCGCAGCCGTTGCAAGTCGCTGGGAACCTTGGCACCAATTGGAAGCTTTTCAAGCAGCGATTTGAACTGTACGTGCGAGCCAACGAGAAACAGAGTGCCTCGGACGAAACAAAGATTGCGATGCTCCTCACTACCGCAGATCAGCACACCATCGATGTATTCAACTCACTGGTGTTCGCGGACGGCGAGAACCAATCCAAGTATGACACGGTCCTCCTCAAGCTAGACCAGCACTTTAACGTTGAAGTGAATGAAAGTTTTGAAAGGTATATCTTTCAGCAACGCCTGCAAGGTAAGGATGAGCTCTTTCAACCCTTTCTGACACACCTCCGCATACTCGCGCAGTCCTGGGTTACGGCAACACCTCAAGAGTCCATAATCCGGGACCAGATTGTTTTTGGTGTTGCCTCCAGTGGCCTATGCCAGCAGCTTCTTAAAATTAAAGGCCTGACCTTAGCGTCTGCGGTGGAAGCTTGTGTCCTCCATGAAAATGCAACCAGCCGTTTTGCCCAATTTCAGGCGACCAAGTCAGCACGGAGGGGGTCCCTAGCCGTCGAATCGGCAAGCCAGGCTGCCCACGAGGCCGAACGCATCCAGGCAATTGATTATCTCCCGGCCCGCGGCCCGGACGAGGGCGGCTGTTTCCCGCGCTTTTTGCGGTCTCCCGCGCTTGTGCGCGCCAAAACCAACGGCAACATCGAGGGACGCACTGCGCAGGCGCGCCCGATGCAAGACCGAACTGCGCATGCGCAGTGGCGTAACGAACGCCGTGACGTGATGACGTGCGGCAACTGTGGAGCTGTACATTTAAAAGGGCAATGTCCTGCTAAAAACCGACAATGCCTACGATGTGGCAAGATGGGCCACTACGCTGCCTACTGTCGAGCGGTTCAACCGATGGATCCTACACATCTCCGACAACCTCGCAGACACGTCAGGACCGTCCAGCCCGTACATCAGGACATCCAGCCAAATGACACAGATGACCAAGATGCCTTCCGGGTTTCAGTCATTGATGTGAACAGGGTCAACACCATCAATCCGGCCGATGAATGGAGTGCCACCCTGGCGGTCAACCCGAATTCGTTGCACACCTACTAGATTGGACTTATGAGACTGTTCACACGTTAAAGTTGAAACACTATTGTATTGTAACATGTTACTGTTTTATCATTCCAGATATCGTTTGACCGGACCACACTTCAAAGTTTTTCGTCTTCCTGTTTTGTTATGGTACAACCTCGTTAGCATGACACACCCGACATCGCCCCATGTATATAGTTACGCCACATGCACCTGCTGTAAATATCACGCACACACACTTTTAGATGCACTCACGACACATTCGTATTTATAACCACGTAGGCACATAATTTTGTAAAAAAAGGGGGATGTCATGATATTCAAACACACACATCATGATAGACACACCAACAGACAAATCAGCACACACAACACCACAACCAATCATAGACAAGGACAGAGACAGTATAAGAGAAGAAACACAACACCTGGTGGCCAGTAGATCTGGAGACCAGGACAAGGACAGGACCTGATTAACATCACACACAGGGAGTCACCACGTGCAGAGTATCAAGACAGAACTGTAAATAACAAGTTGAAATAAAACAGCGTTGTACCAAATACATCTGTACATCCTCTGTACATCAGAACACCCAACACTACAGGGGGGGGGGGGCCTGTGACATGGCAGGGTTTCTCAGGCTAGAGAAAATTAAGTTTGCCTTAAGGGGTTCCTTACAGGAGTTCGCTCGAAGGAGACAGCTATCATCGACTCCTTCAAGGAGAATTGACCGTCAGCAGTGGGGGGGAGGGGCTGGGAGGGAGGCATGGAAATTAAGAATAAAGGTGGGGAATCTAATATATGGGTAGCTCGGAGTTAGGGTGGGGAGGAGTTGGGTGTGTTACTGTGGGGATTTTGCATGTGTTGGACCGCTCTGTTGTTTGGAATGTTAAAATGTTAAAATTATAATTGCCTCAATGAAATATTTTCTAAACAAAAACGAAAGCGATGACACAGGGAGAGGACACAGCGAGGTTCAACCTGTGTAAATAGTCCAAATAGTTAAAAACAAACGACTCCCGTCGCCTTTATTAAATTGGATTGCTGCATTTCTTTGCGTTGACACTCTGCTCTTTCTGAATGTCCAACTCCCCCTGTCTTAGTTACCCCTCCAAGCACAGCTCCCTTCTCCACCCCATTCGATTGTATGTCTCAAGGTTAAGGTCAGCATTTTAAGCTCCCTCACTGACAGATTGTTAGGGGAGGGGCAGGCCTGGAACAACGGAGGTTGTGGGTGACCTGATAGAAGTCTACAGGAATATGAGGGGCGTGGACAGTCAGAAGCTTCTTTCCCAGGATGGAAGAGTCAGTTATGAAATTGGAGGGGTGGGCTTTCCCCCAGTTTCCCGCCTGCCCCGGCCATGCAGCGATTTTGTGCCGGGGGGCAAGGCCTTGGACAGGAAGCCTGCACTTGCCCCAATTGTTGTGTTGCCCTATTATGTATTTTCTTTTATTCCCTTTTCTTCTCATGTACTTAATGATCTGTTGAGCTGCTCGCAGAAAAATACTTTTCACTGTACCTCGGTACACGTGACAATAAACAAATCCAATCCAATCCAATCCAATTGAGCCCGTTAAGTAATAGTTAAGGGTTGCTTCTTGCCCGGCCTCAAGTCTTAGGCTGGCAGAAGGATTGAACTTGGGAAAAGCCAAAAATCAAAAGGGTTATATCTCGGGCGAGAAGGGGGTGGGGCGATGCCTCCACCAGAAACCCCCTCCTGAGCTCAAAAGGACTGGGGCCCTCCGGACAGCCCTCCCCCCTCTCAACAGCCGGCCTCTCCCCTGAGGCACCGATTGGCCCACTTTGCGCCCCCTGGGCCTTTCTTAACCTCCCTGTCCCGGGACCCCTTGGACCTCCCTGGGCCTCTGGTGCCCAGGCGTAGGCTGGGATTTTCCAGCATCCCACCTCACCGCCCCATGGCGGGTTTTTCCACGGCGAGCCATTGGCTGCCAGTGGGAAGTTCCGGTCTGCCCAAGTCTACGGCCTTGGCGTGGCTTGCACGTCCGCCACTGGGGGACCCGCTACTGGGGGCAGGGAGTCGTCTTTGGCTGTTATCGAGAAGGGACGGAAAGTCCTGCCCTTCGTCTCAGACGTCCTCCCGCATTTCTCCTTCTGTCCACCGGTCGCTGCAGGAGCTAGAGAGCTGGCGGACAATCTGATCAGCCAGCTCTCGAGGGCAGGTCTTCCTCCCAGCAGATGGCAGCATTCCCACCTACAGCCAGTTAAACCTCAGTCCAGCGTGAAATGGCTGCGGGGCACTCCGAGTCAGCGGGAATGTGTTCCACGAATTTTTCAGATGGCAGGAATGGAAAAATTCAGTCCTAAGTTTCAGCTGTGGCTCAAATGAGTAGCACCCCAGTCACCCACCACCCCAGCTTGGAAATATATCGGCCGTTCCTTCACTGTCGCTGGGTCAAAATTCTGGAACTCCCTCCCTAACAGCACTGCGGGTGTACCTACATCACATGGACTGCTGCGGATCGAGAAGGCAGCTCACCACCACCTGCTCGAGGGCAAATAGGGATGGGCAACAAATGCTGGCCTAGCCAGCAACACACATATCCTGTCAATGAAAATAAACAATAACCATCGTCCCTGTTGAAATCTGTAAACATGTACCTTTAAACTAAGTGGGGGGCTCTTTCAAAGGGCAGGTGCAGACTCGATGGGCCAAATGGCCTCCTTCTGCACTGTAAAATCTATGTCTATGCTTATGTCTAACTACTGTCAATCATTATATACCTCAACAGGATGTGATGAGTTTGACCCATACAAGCAGTGGGTAGTCAAGGCCAGACATGTGCTTCACCGCTCGCAATGGCCATTATTTGAAGATGAGACTATTTACAGATAAAGAACCTCCATTATTGTTTCACCAGTCATTTTGTATATTTGGTACATTGAAGCAGAAGAAGAACGCAACATGGTGGCAGGGAGGTCGCACAGTATTCGACGGGCTGACTGAGCAGAACACGAGCCTCAATCCTTCTGACCCGAGCGGAAGACAACAACTCAGCAGATCTGACAGCATCTGTGGAGAGAGAAAGAGAGTCAACATCTCAGCTCCAATATGCCTCTTGTGTGTTTGCAGACCCACATAATTAATTCTTATCTGCCATCTGAAATGGCCTTAGCAAGCCATTCTGTTCAAGGGCAATTAAGGATGGGTAACAAACGCTGGTCCAGTCAGCAACACACCATAAGACACAGGAGTAGAATTAGGCCACTCGGCCCATCGAGTCTGCTCAGCCATTCAATCATGGCTGATATTTTTCTCATCCCCATTCTCCTGCCTTCTCCCCATAATCCCTGATCCCCTTATTAATCAAGAACCTATCTATCTCTGTCTTAAAGACACTCAGTGATTTGGCCTCCACAGCCTTTCTGCAGCAAAGAGTTCCACAGATTCATCACCCTCTGGCTGAAGAAATTCATCCTCATCTCTGTTTTAAAGGATCGTCCCTGAGATTGTGAGTCTGAGATTGTGTCCTCTGCTTCTAGTTTTTCCTACAAGTGGAAACATCCTCTCCACGTCCACTCTATCCAGGCCCTCGCAGTATCCTGTAAGTTTCAATAAGATCCCCCCTCATCCTTCTAAACTCCAACGAGTACAGACCCAGAGTCCTCAACCGTTCCTCATACGACAAGCTCTTCATTCCAGGGATCATTCTTGTGAACCTCCTCTGGACCCTTTCCAAGGCCAGCACAGCCTTCCTTAGTTATGGGGCCTAAAACTGCTCACACATCCTGTGGAAGAATGAATTTTACAAATTGCATAAAATCAGAGTGCATTTGGGTCTTTCAGAACAAGAACTGCAAAGTCATTGCCATCAGGGAATCCCCCACTATCAACATCCTGGGGGTTACCATTGACTAGAAACGGGACGACATTACAAATATAAACACTGTGGCTACCAGAGCAAGTCAGAGGCTGGGAATCCTACGGCAAATAACTCACCTCTTGACTCCCCCATAGCCTGTCCACCATCTACAAGGCAGAAGTCAGGAGTGTGATGGAATACTCTCCACTCGTCTGGATGAGTGCAGCTCCAACAACACTCAAGAAGCTCAACACCATCCAGGACAAAGCAGCCCCACTTGATTGACATTCACTCCCTTTCACCCCCCCCCCCTCCCCCCCTGACAATCGGTAGCAGACGTGTGTACCATCTACAATGTTGCTCTTTTTAGCCTTAGTTTTATACCCGAATATAGGGGATCGGATCCGATATACCGGGGTTCGAGCGCGGTACGCTCTCCTCCATTTGCGGAGGCGCATGGTCTGTACTGCACAGCAGAGTATGGCCAATGCTAACAGTGCTTCAATTACGTACGATAGGGACTACCAAGTTATGAACTTGGCACACCAGGATAATGCAGCGTGGCTGGTGACTGGGCCCTCGGTACTGCGGGGCAGTGAAACATTAACGGCAACGGCAGGGGGGTTTGAAGTAATGGGGTCCGCGTTCCCGCGCAACCAAATGTTCATCAAAAGAGTGTTGAGCACGATGAAAGAAGTCCTCATGGCTGTCCTCTTTCTTTCTCTTTCTCTGTGTTCTCTGTTTTCTCCGGTCCTGGAGCTTCTGGAGTTCTGTAAAACAAGCATAGTATCTGTAACTACCTTGGTTTAATATCCGGTGTGTTGGTGTGTCTGTCCTTCTTGGGGCCAATTAAACCCTTATAATTGGTCACTATATGTGACTCCCCCATTTCTTTTTTCAAAACAAATGTTAGGACACGTCACACTTCTGAATGGTGGACCAGTGCGAAGTTTATCATCCAAATGTTCCTGGATGTAAATAGCATGAGGCAGCAACCCAAAGGTCGCCAAAATAAATAAAACTGTTTTGAAAGGAAAAGGTCGAATGAGGTGTGTACGGGCCGCGACGGGTAAGATTTGGATGGAGTCCCCTGGTAGGACGGCTACCAATACCGTATGTCCCCTACCCGAGCATTTTTGACCAGCGGGGGGGGGTCCCCAGGCAGGGCGGGTCTCACGCCGTTTCTCCACTGCCTGAGCAACCGACAAGAACGGCCAAAAATGTAGTCATCATGGTGGGGTTGCTGCTGTGATTCTACCCTCGAATCAGATCGGGTGTCTGGCACTTGGACCAGTGCCAGCTGAAAAGCTAGTTCCTCTGAACGAACGTGTGGTCTGCTGACCAGGTATCTGCAGATAAGCTAGTTCCGCTGAACAAGCGTCTGGTCTGTTGACCAGGTATCTGTGGACAAGTTGGTACCGCTGAACAAGCATTTGGCCGCGGTGGGTGTCCATTGGAAAGAGCTAAAAGGTTTCAGGTGAATGGGTGTGTGACGGTGAGAAGCATTCTCCTGTCGGACGAACAACACTTAAACAAACATACAAACAACATAAAACATCCTGCAGGTTCCATCAGGACGGACAACACTTTCCCCCAAGTGTCTCCTTTAAATCATCATGTGGACACCTCAGTTCTCTGTTGCGAACAGGGTCGCAAAGGGGTTGGCGGATTGGGGGTCTGACTCGAGGTCATCCCCTTCTCCCGGGTGCCAAACTCTGGAGTGAATTAATGTTGAGAGGGCTGTGTGGTGTGAGTTGGGGTTGCTTTCGTCGTTGTGGACGAGTCTGTAGGAGTTGTCGCGGTGCCAATGGGTTTCGTCGAGTTGTGTGGGGACAAAGTCGGGGTCGTCCGTATGGTTCGGTGGTCGGTGGTGTGGTTTGTTTAGGAAAGTGATCAGGAAGGGATCACTGGAGTCGAACTCGGTGTCGCTGGGTGTGGGTCCAGGATAGTAGGGAGGCGTGCTGTGGCTATCGTCAGAGTCACAGTCGCTGTCTCCGCTGCTGCAGTCTGTGGGCGTTCCGGGGCGGAGTGTAAAGTTTGTGGGTGGAGTCGGGGGCGAGTCCGTGTCTGGGCTGGACGTGGAAGGGGTGGGTGTGGTTACGTTGGCTGTGGGCGGGGTGTGGTCTGCTGCGTCAAGCATGACGTGGTGGGCGTGGTTTGACTGTGCTCCATAAGCCTTTAGCTGGTTTATGTGAAACCATGCAGTCTTACCATTTGGGTATTTGATTTTATATCCCGATGGGGTTACTTTATCCGTAATGGAGTACGGACCCGAGTATTTCGGGGACAGAAATGTGCTGGGGTTATACACAGACAACATCACTTGTTGTCCTATATTATACTCCGTTGCATGTACTGCCTTATCAAAACAGGCCTTGCTCTATTTTCTTTTAGTGCCCAGTTTAACAGCGGCTGCTAACTGAGCCGTTTTTACATTCGCAAGTAATTGCTCAACGGCTTTCTCGTGGGTGAGGGCCGTAACTTCAGGGCTGGTCAGGTCTAAACCCAAAGTACTCTGTCCCTTTCATGGGGCGTTCGGTCATGAGGGTGTGTGGGGTGTAACCTGTGGAGGTGGAAACAGTGTTACGCAAAAACATCAGCGCAAAGGGGAGGACAGAATCCCAAGTGGTGTTGTTCTGCTGGACCATTTTTCGGAGGGTGGTTATTAGGGTCCGATTCATGCGCTCCACTATACCACTCGACTGTGGGTGGTACGCAATGTGAAATCTTTGGGTTATGCCAAATATCGTGAGGACGTTCTGCATGATCCGTCCCGTAAAGTGAGAACCTTGGTCCGATTCAATACTGCGGGGGAGTCCCCATCTTGTAAAGATGTGGTGGGTTAGGATCTTGGCTGTGGTTTTCGCGATGTTGGTGCGGGCTGGAAATGCTTCCACCCACTTTGAAAAAGTGTCTAAGACCACCAGAACATATTTATAGCCATTCCTGCAAGGAGGCAACGGACCTATAAAATCGATCTGGAGGTTAGTCCAGGGGCCGTTAACGGGTCGGGTGTGGCTGAGTTGTGCCTTTTTGGCATATCTATCTGGGTTTCTCTGTGCGCAGATGAGGCAATTCTCAATGTAATAGGATACATCCTCTTTGAGATTTGGCCACCAACAAAGCTGTTTGAGGTGGGCTGTGGTGGGATCGATTCCGTGGTGTCCATGACCATCATGGAATAAACAGACTAATTGGTTCCGATCCTGCTTCGGAACTACATAAAGGGTGTCCTTTAGCACCACACCGTCATGTGTGGTTATCCTATTTCTGTACGTCTCGTATGGGGCTGGAAACTTCCCTTTCACGATCTCAGTGAGAGCGCTATCCTGCTTCTGGGCCTCTACTAGATCTTCGATCCTAGCCTGCGTGACCTGAACTGCACTCACTGGCGCACTCGCTGGGGCGCTTTCGGGGGCTTCCAAAAGTACCCATGCCTGGATCCTGCCTTAGCCAGCGCGTCGGCTTTTACATTTCCAGGGGGGGGAGGAATGATGGTGGCTGCGGACTTTTATAATGCCAAAAGTCCTGTCCTTGGCTTTTCGCAGAATATGGCGGAGTAATGGGGCTGAGGGGAGGGGTTTCCCATCCGCGGAAACAAATCCTCTCGTTTCCCAGAGGGGCAGAAATTCGGTGAGGCTGTTGCAGACGTATAGACTGTCTGAATATATGTCTGCTGGGCTGGGGAAGGAATCTGGGTGGTCTACTATTAAGGCGATGGCCGCAAGCTCTGCTGCCTGCGCGCCTAAGTGTCCGGGTAATTTTAATGCGATTTCCTCGAGGGCGCGTCCCTGCGCGTCCTCCACATAAATCCCACAACCTGTTATGCGTTGCCCATCCAGGACTGTGGAAGATCCATCCACATAGATCCTAATGGGGTCACACGTGTCCGGGTGAGGGGGATTCTGAGATGGAATGGCTAGTTTTCTGGGGGGTGTTTTAGCTATAAAGGGGCCTGTATTGTGGTGGGGCGAGATGATTTCACACTCATGGGGGGTTCCGGGGTATTGTAGATTGTCCGCTAAGTATGTGTGTGTTTTGGTCCGTTTTACTGTGATGTCCCGTCCTTGTAAGAGAAGGGTCCACCTAGCAGCGCGGATTTGGCTGACAGTACCGTCTTTAAGTCGTCCGTCTAGTAAAAGTTGGGTGGGGGGTGCTCGGTCAAAATGGTGATGGGGTTCAGTCCGGTAATGTATGAAAAGTACTGGACTGCCCAGAAAACTGCGAGCAGGTGCCTCTCACAGGCTGGGAATCCGTGCTCCACAGCATCTAAAATTCGGGAGGCATAAGCTACGGGTCTTAGCTGGTCGTGCCGCTCCTGCAGGAGCACGGCTGAAAGGGTGCGGTCTGTGGTCGCTACCTCTATTGCGTAAGGGGAAAGCGGGTCTGGAACTTGTAGTGCGGGGTCGGCTATGAGCGCCTGTTTTAAAGAGTCCACAGCATCCATATGCTGCGGAAGCCACTCCCAGGGGGCTCCTTTCTTTAGGAGGTCTGAGAGGGGCGCTGCCTTGCTGGCAAAACCGTCAATGTGGTTTCGGCAGTAGCCAACCAGTCCTAAAAACGACCAGAGGGCTGAAACGTTTTGGGGAAGGGGCAATTTAGCGATCGAGTCAATTCTTTTGTGCTCGATCTCGCGTTTGCCGTGTGTGATGATAGTACCCAAATATACCACCTTTTCTTCCAATATCTGGGCCTTTTTAGGGTTGACTTTACAGCCAATGGAATGTAGTAATTCCAGGAGTTTGGACAGAAGCTCAATGTGCTCTTCCTTTGTCTCTGTCTGCAGTAGTAGATCGTCTACATACTGTACCAGACATTCGGGGCGAGAAAATTTCGCCAGCTGTCGGTGGAAAATGGAGGGGGAGTTGTGGAAGCCTTGTGGCAGGCATGTCCACGTGTACTGCTGCGCTCTGAAAGTGAAGGCAAATTTGTACTGGC
The DNA here is from genome assembly GCF_047496885.1 of Scyliorhinus torazame. Taxonomy (NCBI): domain Eukaryota; kingdom Metazoa; phylum Chordata; class Chondrichthyes; order Carcharhiniformes; family Scyliorhinidae; genus Scyliorhinus; species Scyliorhinus torazame. The sequence continues at coordinate 202,480,737 of NC_092721.1, read as the reverse complement.
ACACCTTTGCCAATGGAATGGACCAGAATCCAGTACTGACGTCCAAAAGCGTGAAATATCGGGCATGGAGTCCCTGTTTGAGCATGGTCTCGGGACTTGTTGCAACGGTGGGGGCTGCTGCGGGGGTGACTTTATTGAGTTCCCGATAATCTATGGTCAAGCGCCATGATCGGTCGGGCTTCCTTACTGGCCAAATCGGGGCATTATTAGTTGAGGCTACCGATCTTAGGACACCCTGCTCTAATAAACTTTCTATAACCTTTAGGATTTCTCCCTCTGCTTCTAGGGGGAATCCGTACTGCTTTTGGGGTCTAGGGTCTGGTCCTGTTATTTGTACGGAACCGGTCATCCGCCCACAGTCGTGTTTGTGGGTCGCGAATGCTGCCCTGTTCTTTTGCAGGACTGCTCTAACCTGTCGGTCCGTGCTGAGTGTGGTGGGGTTGAACCAAAACTCGCCTACTGCGCTAATTTTGTTCATATAGTCCCCTATATTGAGCGTTGCGGGGGCTCTAGCGGATTTCACCATCTTCCTGACACACTGGTTGGCTGGATCGAAAGAGAGGTGGTGGGAATTCATGAAGTCGATCCCTTAAATGTGCTCTTCTGTTGGGGGCAGGTCGACTTAAACAACAGGGTGTTTTGTGTTAATGGTTCCGATTTGGATGGGTATAGGGGTTGTGATATGTCCCTGCTGTGAGTGGCCTGTGAAGCCGCTGAGGGTGATAGTGGCTGTAGTGGGCCACGTGCCCTTACCAAGGGTGGAGGAATTTAAGGTGGTGCGGGACCCTCCTGTGTCCCAGAGAAGCTCGATCGGCTGTCCCCTAACTTTCGCTGCGTCTACGGGTCGTCCTGACCTATCCCAAAGGGTATCGCAGACCCAACTGGGGGAGCCTGTACACCGTCATTCCGTTCCGGTCAAGTCTGTCTGATCCGACTGGGTGCTAACGCTATGTATGGGCTCTGCCTTTTTCTTATTGAGAGTGCCTGTCTGTTGGGCTCTCTGTGGCTTTTTAGGGGCTTTGCATTCTTTGGCAAAATGTCCCAACTGTCCGCAATTGTAGCATTCTTGCGGTTTTGCTGGGGGGGCTGCTCTTTCCCTCGTTTACCCAGGCGGGGTTGTGAAGAGTGGTTCTCACTGCCTGCACGTCTGCGGCGGCTTGTTTTTCCTCGGGGGTTATAGCGGCGGGTTTATTGTGAGCCGACTGTTCCCAAACGCGGGACAATCTTTTGACCACCCACTTCTCATTATGAGCCTCCTCCGAGGGGTCATAATTACTACAGGCATTCTGTCCTGCTTCTGTGGCATGGGAGATAAGGGTGCGGGTCCATTTGGCCATATTGTCTGCGGACAAATGGGCACGGTCTACATTTCCGAAAACGGCTTCAAAATGAATCCACAAGCGTCCTGCGAACGCTGTGGGGTGTTCCGACTTTTTCTGTCTGCACTTATTTAGGCCATCTACGGGGTCGCCCCGGTTATACCCGATCGGATCCAGGATCACGGTATGCATTTCTGCAAGGGTGCCTCCTCCTACATTCTGTGGGTCGGGAAGGGCTGCTGCGACCGATGGGTCTAAGCTGAGGACCGTGAGCTTTACCTGCTCTTTCTCATCCAGGCCGTACGTGGTCGCCTGGTGTTTGACGGTGGCAAAGAAATGGTAGGGGTCTGAAGCAGGGAGGAACGGTGTGATTTTAGCACACGCGTCCCGTAATTGGGTCACTGTGAGGGGGGTGGAATATAGGAATTCCGCCTTGTCTGATGTGGCTGTGCGGTGGGTTGTTACAGGGTTCATCGGAGCCTGAACTACCTGCTGTGTGGGGGGGTGGGGGTGCTTTCCTCCTTTGGGGCTTTCCCTGCGCACATGTTCCCTGAACATATCTCTGCGCTGTCTCCTGCAATTCTTCCCAATCAGGGCCGTCTTCCTGTTCTAAACTTTCCGCAAAGGTTTCTTGGAATCCCTTTTGGACAGAAAGCATTGCTTGCAGGTCTGCAATTTGCTTTCGGCACTTCGCGTGGTCTAAGGTACTCTGCCTTTGTTCCGTGGTTGCAGCGTGGAGCGCTCTCAAGGCTGCCTTGAGGTCACTACATTGCTTCTGTAGCGTCTCCACCTGCTTCTCCGTCTCTTTCTTAACCAGGATGGCACGCTGCGTGTCCTGATAAGCCTTCTCATACTGAGATTGAAAACTGCTTAAATGCGCCAGACAAGACTGGTGACCCCGTTTGGCGTCAGCCACCTCTTCGTCCTTGGCTTCTAACTGCCTTTTCAATTCCAGGTTCTCTTTTTCCATCTCGCATACATCGATTTTACTCAAACGATGTATGCCTTCTATTTCTTTCCGGAGCGTCCTGACGACCTCCTCTGTGCCTGGCAATTGTGCCATGCAGGACACGATTGCCATCGGCTTGCGCGCTTTTGCTAAGCTTTTCTTATGAATTTCACTCATGTTCTCCCACCAAGTATGCCCTATACTCCCGGGACCTGAGTCGTCATTATTACAGAAACCGCTCCACACGGGCCATCCTTTGCCCTGTAGAAATTTCCGAATTTCCACTCCCCAAATGGGACACTGTCCCACTTTAATGCTGCTGATCGGTGCGACTGCAAATTCTTCAGGGTTCATGAGGCATTGCATTGCCTGCATGGCCATCTTTCTTATCTGCTTGCTTAGTTCGAATTTGGAACAGGGGGCTAAGGTGGTGTCGTAGATGCGGGTACGGCTTGCGCTAATTTCCGAAAATACCGACTTCCGACAGTTTTGACGCAACAAAATCTATCAGTTTTACCTTATAACCCTGTTAGTTACACATGCATACACACTCTTCCGAATTGTGAATTATTAATCAGAACCGCTTGAACACTTGTGGGTTTTTTTGTTTTTGTTTCCAATTGGATTCTATTCAAATTTCTGGGGTTCTCCCGGAGTGGTTTTCCACTTCTATATCGGGTCCCACCAGAGTCGCCAATTATGTTGCTCTTATTAGCCTTAGTTTTATTAGCTCTGATTATGTCACCTTTGCTCACGAGTCGCCAGGTATCTTTCGGATACTGCCACGTGGTTCAAGCTCGAGTTATGATTAATAAGTCAGCACACCGCTTAGTAAGATTGAAATCAATGGTCATTTATTATGTACAGCAATAAATACTTACACAATAATCCTACTGTCTATATCACTACCTACCACTACTGGCCAATACTTAACTTTTGGGGATGGCCCACCAGGTCAGGGAAATGAATGGTTTATCGAATTGGGTCTGGCCTGCGGGACTCAAAAGGCTGATACAGGTCGATGGCTAGGAGTCTCTATCGGGTAGCGATCGCTGGAGTCAAACTTACAATTTCTGGTCGATGTTCTTGCGAAGGTTGCGAGCAGGAGAAGAAGGGAGAGAGAGATCTGAACTTGGCCCCTCAATTTATAGGGCCCAGGGGCTTCCCGCCTCTTGGGGCGGCCCTTGACCCTGAGTCCAGGTGATTGGACTTGTTCGCAATCACTGGGTTCGATATGCTCCAATAATGGGGCGATTCCTCGATCGGGGGGTGGTCGTTTACCTGTCTTTGTCTCGGCCGCTGCAGGCGCCGAGAGGTCTGGCCCGGCATTCAATTGCTAATATGTTGCAATTGTTCCCAGGGATAGCCGATTAAACTGCAGAAGTCTGTGTTGATGTGCTGCGAATAGTCGCAGGTATCGATCTGGGCCGACTTCCCCAGAGCCGAATACGCTATTCTGTCTGCAGCTGTCCGTTTGTGTCCTGTTGGCTGCTTTTCCCATCAGCCTTTTCGGTTAGCCATTTTATATCGGGTTTTGGCCAAATGAATCGGGAATCAGCCATTTTAGGTGGCTACAACAAGATGCACTGCAATAACTCACCAAAGCTCCTGAGGCAGTACCTTCTAAACCCACGACCGCTACCATCTAGAAGGACAAGAGCAGCAGCTACCTGGGAACGTCACCACCTGGAGGTTCCCCTCCAAGTCACTCACCACTCTGACTTGGAAATATATCGGCCGTTCCCTCACTGTCGCTGGGTCAAAATCCTGAAACTCCCTCCCTAACAGCACTGGGGGTGTACCTACGCCACACAGACTGCAGTGTGTTCAGGAAGGCAGCTCACCACCACCTTCTCAAGGGCAATTAGGGACGGGCAACAAATGCTGGCTTGGTAAACAGCGCCTGCATCCCACAAATGAATATTTTTAAAATAAAATCATTGGTATCTGTGCCTCAGGCTTCCAGCCCAATGGCCAGTGTGTATAAAACGGGACATTTGAAGTTGGCAGGATTAGCATTGAAAAGTGCAATCGGAGGCCGTTCAGCCCATCCACACTGTGCTGGCTTTTTGAAAGAGCTCGGCAATTAGTCCCACACACCTTCCCCATTCCCTCAAGCCCTTCAATTTATTTTCCATTTTAAAGTATTTATCCAATTCCCGATTGAAAATTGAGTTTTCGAAGGTGCTGCCTCAGGGGCTTCGGTGACTTATTGCAGTGCGTCTTGTCGACGGCACAGATTGGCGGGGTGGGGGGGGGGGGGGGGGGCGGGGAGTGAATGTTTGTGGAAGGGGGAGCAATTAAGCGGGGCTGCTTTGTCCTGGATGGTGTTGAGCTTCTTTGAGTGTTGTTGGAGCTGCGCTCATCCAGGCAAGTGGAGAGTATTCCATTACACTCCTGACTTGTGCCTTAAAAAATTGAGTTTTTTCAAATATCCATTCTCGGGATGTGGGCGTTGCTGGTGAGGCCAGTATTCACTGTGCATCAAAAGGTGGCCTGAGAGGATGGTGGTGAATCATCGAATCCCTACAGTGCAGAAGGAGGCCACTGAGTCTGTGCTCATCCTTCAAATGAGCATTCTATCCATGCCCATTGTCCCTGTAACCCCTTAACTTAAACTACACATCCCCTGGACACTAAGGGGGAAGATTCATGGCCAATCCACTTAACCGGTACATCTTTGGACCTACACAGACACGGGGAGAACGTGCAAACTCCACACCGACAGTCACCCGAGGCCAGAATTGAACCCGGGTCCCTGGCACTGTGAGGCAGCAGTGCTAACCACTATGCCACCCTTCAAGTATTCATATCCAGCTGAAGAATACAACTAATGAATGTACGGATTAATTATTCAAAAGGGAGGGAGACAAAAAGTAGGATACTACAGGCTATTTAGCTTAACATCTGTCATAGAGAAAATGTTGGAAGTTATTATTAAAGAAGTTATAGCAGAGCACTTGGATATGTTCAAGGTAATCCAGCAGAGTCAACATGGTTTTGTGAAAGGGAAATCATGTTCAGCCAACTTATTGTACTTCCTTGAGGGAGTAACGTGCTGTGGATAAAGGGGAACTGGTGGACGTACTGTACTTAGATTTCTAGAAGGCATTTGGTAAAGTGTCACATCAAAGGTTATTGCAAAAAATAAAAGCTCATTGTATAGGGGGTAACATAATGGGATGGGTTGAAGATTGGTTGTTGAACAGGAAGCAGAGAGTAGGCATAAATGCAGGCAAGATGTAATGAGTGCTGTGCCATAGGGATCAGTGCTGGGAACTCAACTGTTTACAATTTATATAAATGACTTGGATGAAGGGACGGCCGCTAAATTTGCTGATGACACAAAGCTAGGTGGGAAAGTAAGTTGTGAAGAAGATGTAAGGAGACTACAAATGGATGCAGACAGGTTAAGTGAGTGGGCACAGATCTGGCAGATGGAATATAATGTGCGAAAATCTGAAATTGCCCAATTTGGCCAGAAAAATAAAAGAGAAGCTTATTATCTAAATGGTGAGAGATTGCAGAGCTCGGAGGTGCAGAGGGATCCGGGTGTCCTAGTGCATGAATCGCAAAAGGCTCGTATGCTGGCCCGGCAAGTAATTAGGAAAGTTAATAGGATGTTATCATTTATTATGAAGCAAATTGAATACAAAAGTAGGTCGGTTATGCTTCATTTGTACAGAGTACCAGTGAGACCTGAGTGGGAATGTTGTGTGCAATATTGGTTACTTTATGTAAGGAAGGATGTAAATGCGTTGGAAGCAGTTCAGAGAAGGTTTACCAGACTAACACCTGGAATGGGTGGGTTATGAGGAAAGGTTGGTCAGGCAGGGTTTGTATCCGCTGGAGTTTAGAAGAGTAAGAGGCGATTTGATTGACACAGATAAGATCCTGAGGGGTACTGACAGGGTGGATGTGGGAAGAATGTTTCCTCTTGTGGGAGAATCTGGAACTGTGGCTCACTGTGTAACAATAAGTGGTTGCCCAATTAAAATGAAAATTAAGCGTCACCTTGGGCTGGATTCTACGATTTATAGTCAAAGTGCTCACAGCGGCGTGGAAACAGTGGCGTTTTACGCCAGAAAACACGGCACGACAGCTGCCCCGATTCTGGGGCCGTTGGGGGGCTGGCGGGCGCGCCGGGTACAACTCCCGCGCCAAAAGCGGCTGGAGAATGGCTGGATACGTGGCCGCGCCATGCGCTGACCGGGCTGCCAAATAATGACCCCCCAGTAACCCCCACTTGCCACCCTCGGACCACCCCCCACCAGTCCCCCCAGCCTTCGCCGGAGCCCCCCCCCCCCACCCCCCACCAGCCAGCGGCACGCCCCCCCCCCCCCCCCCCCCCCCAGCCAGCGGCACCCCCCCCCCCGGACTGTGATGGCGCTGGACACAGTCTGCAGCCACCATGCGGGGCCGACGAGAAAAAATAGCATAAGTGTTCAGCTCCGTCCGGAAGCCGGCCCATTTGGATCGGAGCATCGGGGGAGGGGCTTCCGATGACGCGCCAACGCCTTTCCAACGGCGTGCGACGTGCAACGCAATGACGTCTTTTCGGAGGGGGGCAAAAAGTCGAAAACCGGCATCAAACCAGTGCCGCCCCCGATTTGGGCATCGGAACGGATTCACCGCCCAATCGCCAATTGCGAAATCGGCGTGGGGCAATGGAGAATCTCGCCCCCTTTCTCTCAGAGGGCACTGAGTCTTTGGAGCTCTCTTCCTGAAAAAGAGATGGAAGCTGAACCTTTGAACATTTTTAAGGAAGGGGTGGGTAACATCTAGGTGACCAAGGGGGCAATGGCAATCGGAGCGGATGGGGTCCAGATTTGAGTTGAACATCAGATCAGCCATGATCTTATTAACTGGCGGAATAGGCTCGAGGGGCTGAATGGCCGACTCCTACTCCTTGCTCGTACATTCAAGTGTAATGCACCATAGTAACTTGGTAGATTTGCTAAGAGCTAAGTGATTAGAACATACAGTGCAGAAGGAGGCCATTCAGCCCATCGAGTCTGCACCGACCCATTTAAGCCCTCACTTCCACCCTATCCACGTAACCCAATAACCCCACCTAACATTTTTGGACACTAAGGGCAATTTATCATGGCCAACCCACCTAACCTGCACATCTTTGGACTGTGGGAGGAAACCGGAGCACCCGGAGGAAACCCACGCAGACACAGGGAGGACGTGCAGACTCCGCACAGACAGTCACCCAGCAGGGAATTGAACCTGGGACCCTGGCGCTGTGAAGCCACAGTGCTATCCACTTGTGCTACCGTGAGTGTGGGATTAGGTAAGGATTGGCAGGTTTTCTTCCCTAAAGGAGCGACTTAGATTACAGTGATAATGACAATTTAACGGTTAGGTACTAATTATTGACATTAGCTTTTCTAATAAAAATAATTCATTTCAAATTGTCTGAGTAATTACATTTGAGATGGTTAGAGTCACAGAACAAAGGAAGATGATTGTGATGGTTGGAGCTCATAGAATCATAGAATCCTTACAGTGCAGAAGGAGGCCATTCAGCCCGTCGAGTCTGCACCGGTTCCAAGAAAGAGCATCCTACATACTATCTATCCATGTCTGTGTATCTGTCTAGAGTAACCAACTGTCTACCCATGTCTGTGTATCTGTCTAATGTAACCAACTGTCTATCCATGTCTGTGTATCTGTTTAGTGTAACCAACTGTCTACCCATGTCTGTGTATCTGTCTAATGTAACCAACTGTCTATTCATGTCTGTGTATCTGTTTAGTGTAACCAACTATCTACCCATGTCTGTGTATCTGTCTAATGTAACCAACTGTCTACCCATGTCTGTGCATCTGTCTAATGTAACCAACTGTCTACCCATGTCTGTGTATCTGTCTAATGTAACCAACTGTCTACCCATGTCTGTGTATCTGTTTAGTGTAACCAACTGTCTATCCATGTCTGTGTATCTGTTTAGTGTAACCAACTGTCTATCCATGTCTGTGTATCTGTTTAGTGTAACCAACTGTCGACCCATGTCTGTGTATCTGTTTAGTGTAACCAACTGTCTATCCATGTCTGTGTATCTGTCTAGAGTAACCAACTGTCTATCCATGTCTGTGTATCTGTTTAGTGTAACCAACTGTCTACCCATGTCTGTGTATCTGTCTAATGTAACCAACTGTCTATCCATGTCTGTGTATCTGTCTAATGTAACCAACTGTCTACCCATGTCTGTGTATCTGTCTAATGTAACCAACTCTCTATCCATGTCTGTGTATCTGTCTAATGTAACCAACTGTCTATCCATGCCAGTGTATCTGTCTAATGTAACCAACTGTCTACCCATGTCTGTGTATCTGTCTAATGTAACCAACTGTCTACCCATGTCTGTGTATCTGTTTAGTGTAACCAACTGTCTAGCCATGTTTGTGTATCTGTCTAATGTAACCAACTGTCTACCCATGTCTGTGTATCTGTCTAATGTAACCAACTGTCTATCCATGTCTGTGTATCTGTCTAATGTAACCAACTGTCTACCCATGTCTGTGTATCTGTCTAGAGTAACCAACTGTCTACCCATGTCTGTGTATCTGTTTAGTGTAACCAACTGTCTATCCATGCTGGTGTATCTGTCTAATGTAACCAACTGTCTATCCACGTCTGTGTAACTGTTTAGTGTAACTAACTGTCTATCCATTTCAGTGTATCTGTTTAGTGTAACCAACTGTCTACCCATGTCTGTGTATCTGTCTAATGTAACCAACTGTCTACCCATGTCTGTGTATCTGTCTAATGTAACCAACTGTCTACCCATGTCTGTGTATCTGTCTAATGTAACCAACTGTCTACCCCTGTCTGTGTATCTGTCTAATGTAACCAACTGTCTACCCATGTCTGTGTATCTGTCTAATGTAACCAACTGTCTATCCATGTCTGTGTATCTGTCTAATGTAACCAACTGTCTATCCATGTCTGTGTATCTGTCTAATGTAACCAACTGTCTATCCATGCCTGTGTATCTGTCTAATGTAACCAACTGTCTATTCATGTCTGTGTATCTGTTTAGAGTAACCAACTGTCTACCCATGTCTGTGTATCTGTCTACTGTAACCAACTGTCTACCCATGTCTGTGTATCTGTTTAGTGTAACCAACTGTCTACCCATGTCTGTGTATCTGTCTAATGTAACCAACTGTCTACCCATGTCTGTGCATCTGTCTAATGTAACCAACTGTCTACCCATGTCTGTGTATCTGTCTAATGTAACCAACTGTCTACCCATGTCTGTGTATCTGTTTAGTGTAACCAACTGTCTATCCATGTCTGTGTATCTGTATAGAGTAACCAACTGTCTATCCATGTCTGTGTATCTGTTTAGTGTAACCAACTGTCTATCCATGTCTGTGTATCTGTTTAGTGTAACCAACTGTCTATCCATGTCTGTGTATCTGTCTAATGTAACCAACTGTCTACCCATGTCTGTGTATCTGTTTAGTGTAACCAACTGTCTACCCATGTCTGTGTATCTGTTTAGTGTAACCAACTGTCTATCCATGTCTGTGTATCTGTCTAATGTAACCAACTGTCTACCCATGTCTGTGTATCTGTCTAATGTAACCAACTGTCTATCCATGTCTGTGTATCTGTCTAATGTAACCAACTGTCTACCCATGTCTGTGTATCTGTCTAATGTAACGAACTCTCTATCCATGTCTGTGTATCTGTCTAATGTAACCAACTGTCTATCCATGCCGGTGTATCTGTCTAATGTAACCAACTGCCTACCCATGTCTGTGTATCTGTCTAATGTAACCAACTGTCTACCCATGTCTGTGTATCTGTTTAGTGTAACCAACTGTCTAGCCATGTTTGTGTATCTGTCTAATGTAACCAACTGTCTACCCATGTCTGTGTATCTGTCTAATGTAACCAACTGTCTATCCATGTCTGCGTATCTGTCTAATGTAACCAACTGTCTATTCATGTCTGTGTATCTGTTTAGTGTAACCAACTGTCTACCCATGTCTGTGTATCTGTTTAGTGTAACCAACTGTCTAGCCATGTTTGTGTATCTGTCTAATGTAACCAACTGTCTACCCATGTCTGTGTATCTGTCTAATGTAACCAACTGTCTATCCATGTCTGTGTATCTGTCTAATGTAACCAACTGTCTATTCATGTCTGTGTATCTGTCTAGAGTAACCAACTGTCTACCCATGTCTGTGTATCTGTCTAATGTAACCAACTGTCTACCCATGTCTGTGTATCTGTCTAATGTAACCAACTGTCTACCCATGTCTGTGTTTCTGTTTAGTGTAACCAACTGTCTATCCATGTCTGTGTATCTGTTTAGTGTAACCAACTGTCTATCCATGCCGGTGTATCTGTCTAATGTAACCAACTGTCTATCCACGTCTGTGTAACTGTTTAGTGTAACTAACTGTCTATCCATTTCAGTGTATCTGTTTAGTGTAACCAACTGTCTATCCATGCTGTGTATCTGTCTAATGTAACCAACTGTCTACCCATGTCTGTGTATCTGTCTAATGTAACCAACTGTCTACCCATGTCTGTGTATCTGTCTAATGTAACCAACTGTCTACCCATGTCTGTGTATCTGTCTAATGTAACCAACTGTCTACCCATGTCTGTGTATCTGTCTAATGTAACCAACTGTCTACCCCTGTCTGTGTATCTGTCTAATGTAACCAACTGTCTACCCATGCCTGTGTATCTGTTTAGTGTAACCAACTGTCTATCCATGCCTGTGTATCTGTCTAATGTAACCAACTGTCTATTCATGTCTGTGTATCTGTCTAACGTAACCAACTGTCTACCCATGCCTGTGTATCTGTCTAATGTAACCAACTGTCTACCCATGTCTGTGTATCTGTTTAGTGTAACCAACTGTCTACCCATGTCTGTGTATCTGTCTAATGTAACCAACTCTCTATCCATGTCTGTGTATCTGTTTAGTGTAACCAACTGTCTATCCGGGTCTGTGTATCTGTTTAGTGTAACCAACTTGCTACCCATGTCTGTGTATCTGTTCAGTGTAACCAACTCTCTATCCATGTCTGTGTAACTGTTTACCGTAACCAACTGTCTACTGTTGCTCGTTTTAGCTTTAGTTTATTTGCTCTAATTCTGTCACCTTTGCCCTTGAGTCGCCAGGTATCTTTCTGATACCGCCACGTGGTTCAAGTCCGAGTAATGATTAATAATCCAACACACCGCTTAGTAAGAGTTAAATCAACACTCATTTATTATATACAGCAATTAATACTTATACATTAATTCTATTTCTAAACTACTACTTACCGCTAACAGGCCAGTACTTAACTTTGGAAATGGCCCACCAGGTCAGGGAAATGAATGGCCTTTCGAATGGGTTCTGAGCCTGCGGGATTCAAAAGCTGGTAGAGGTCGATAGTCAGGAGTGTCTATCTGGTAGCGATCGTTGGAGTAAAACTTACGTTCTCTTTCAGCAAGGGTCTTGAAGGGTGCGGAGAGGAGAAGAAGGGTCGAGTTGAACTTGGCCCCTATTCTTATAGTTCCCAGGGGCTTCCCGCCTCTTGGGGCGGACCTTGTACCTGGTTCGAAGTGATTGGACTTGGTCTCAATCACTTGGTTCGATATTCTCCAATGCTGGAGCGATTCCTTGATCGAGGGGTGGTCACCCACCTCTATTTGTGTCAGCTCCTGCTGGCGCCGAAAGGTCTGGGTCAGCTTTGTGTGTCCAATTTGTATCAATTGTTCCCGGGGATTGCTGCTTAATATGCAGATGGCTGGGGTGTTGTTATGTTGATGGCTGCAGGTATCGGTTTGGTCTGGCATCTCCAGAGGCGAATCCACTGTTTTACCTGCAGCTGTCTGTTTGAGTCCTGTTGGCTGATTTTCCCATCAGCCTCTTCCGTTCGCCATTTTAAATCGGGGTTTGGCCATTCTAATCGGGAGTTAGCCATTTTACGTGGCTACACTACCCATGTCTGTGTAACTGTCTAATGTAACCAACTATCTACCCATGTCTCTGTATCTGTTTAGTGTAACCAACTGTCTATCCATGTCTGTGTATCTGTCTAATGTAACCAACTGTCTACCCATGTCTGTGTATCTGTTTAGTGTAACCAACTGTCTATCCATGTCTGTGTATCTGTTTAGTGTAACCAACTGTCTATCCATGTCTGTGTATCTGTCCAATGTAACCAACTGTCTATCCATGTGTGTGTATCTGTCTAATGTAACCAACTGTCTATCCATGTCTGTGTATCTGTCTAATGTAACCAACTGTCTACCCATGTCTGTGTATCTGTCTAATGTAACCAACTGTCTACCCATGTCTGTGTATCTGTTTAGTGTAACCAACTGTCTACCCATGTCTGTGTATCTGTTTAGTGTAACCAACTGTCTATCCATGTCTGTGTATCTGTCTAATGTAACCAACTGTCTACCCATGTCTGTGTATCTGTCTAATGTAACGAACTCTCTATCCATGTCTGTGTATCTGTCTAATGTAACCAACTGTCTATCCATGCCGGTGTATCTGTCTAATGTAACCAACTGTCTACCCATGTCTGTGTATCTGTCTAATGTAACCAACTGTCTACCCATGTCTGTGTATCTGTTTAGTGTAACCAACTGTCTAGCCATGTTTGTGTATCTGTCTAATGTAACCAACTGTCTACCCATGTCTGTGTATCTGTCTAATGTAACCAACTGTCTATCCATGTCTGTGTATCTGTCTAATGTAACCAACTGTCTATTCATGTCTGTGTATCTGTTTAGTGTAACCAACTGTCTACCCATGTCTGTGTATCTGTTTAGTGTAACCAACTGTCTAGCCATGTTTGTGTATCTGTCTAATGTAACCAACTGTCTACCCATGTCTGTGTATCTGTCTAATGTAACCAACTGTCTATCCATGTCTGTGTATCTGTCTAATGTAACCAACTGTCTATTCATGTCTGTGTATCTGTCTAGAGTAACCAACTGTCTACCCATGTCTGTGTATCTGTCTAATGTAACCAACTGTCTACCCATGTCTGTGTATCTGTCTAATGTAACCAACTGTCTACCCATGTCTGTGTTTCTGTTTAGTGTAACCAACTGTCTATCCATGTATGTGTATCTGTTTAGTGTAACCAACTGTCTATCCATGCCGGTGTATCTGTCTAATGTAACCAACTGTCTATCCACGTCTGTGTAACTGTTTAGTGTAACTAACTGTCTATCCATTTCAGTGTATCTGTTTAGTGTAACCAACTGTCTATCCATGCTGTGTATCTGTCTAATGTAACCAACTGTCTACCCATGTCTGTGTATCTGTCTAATGTAACCAACTGTCTACCCATGTCTGTGTATCTGTCTAATGTAACCAACTGTCTACCCATGTCTGTGTATCTGTCTAATGTAACCAACTGTCTACCCATGTCTGTGTATCTGTCTAATGTAACCAACTGTCTACCCCTGTCTGTGTATCTGTCTAATGTAACCAACTGTCTACCCATGCCTGTGTATCTGTTTAGTGTAACCAACTGTCTATCCATGCCTGTGTATCTGTCTAATGTAACCAACTGTCTATTCATGTCTGTGTATCTGTCTAACGTAACCAACTGTCTACCCATGCCTGTGTATCTGTCTAATGTAACCAACTGTCTACCCATGTCTGTGTATCTGTTTAGTGTAACCAACTGTCTACCCATGTCTGTGTATCTGTCTAATGTAACCAACTCTCTATCCATGTCTGTGTATCTGTTTAGTGTAACCAACTGTCTATCCGGGTCTGTGTATCTGTTTAGTGTAACCAACTTGCTACCCATGTCTGTGTATCTGTTCAGTGTAACCAACTCTCTATCCATGTCTGTGTAACTGTTTACCGTAACCAACTGTCTACTGTTGCTCGTTTTAGCTTTAGTTTATTTGCTCTAATTCTGTCACCTTTGCTCTTGAGTCGCCAGGTATCTTTCTGATACCGCCACGTGGTTCAAGTCCGAGTAATGATTAATAATCCAACACACCGCTTAGTAAGAGTTAAATCAACACTCATTTATTATATACAGCAATTAATACTTATACATTAATTCTATTTCTAAACTACTACTTACCGCTAACAGGCCAGTACTTAACTTTGGAAATGGCCCACCAGGTCAGGGAAATGAATGGCCTTTCGAATGGGTTCTGAGCCTGCGGGATTCAAAAGCTGGTAGAGATCGATAGTCAGGAGTGTCTATCTGGTAGCGATCGTTGGAGTAAAACTTACGTTCTCTTTCAGCAAGGGTCTTGAAGGGTGCGGAGAGGAGAAGAAGGGTCGAGTTGAACTTGGCCCCTATTCTTATAGTTCCCAGGGGCTTCCCGCCTCTTGGGGCGGACCTTGTACCTGGTTCGAAGTGATTGGACTTGGTCTCAATCACTTGGTTCGATATTCTCCAATGCTGGAGCGATTCCTTGATCGAGGGGTGGTCACCCACCTCTATTTGTGTCAGCTCCTGCTGGCGCCGAAAGGTCTGGGTCAGCTTTGTGTGTCCAATTTGTATCAATTGTTCCCGGGGATTGCTGCTTAATATGCAGATGGCTGGGGTGTTGTTATGTTGATGGCTGCAGGTATCGGTTTGGTCTGGCATCTCCAGAGGCGAATCCACTGTTTTACCTGCAGCTGTCTGTTTGAGTCCTGTTGGCTGATTTTCCCATCAGCCTCTTCCGTTCGCCATTTTAAATCGGGGTTTGGCCATTCTAATCGGGAGTTAGCCATTTTACGTGGCTACACTACCCATGTCTGTGTAACTGTCTAATGTAACCAACTATCTACCCATGTCTCTGTATCTGTTTAGTGTAACCAACTGTCTATCCATGTCTGTGTATCTGTCTAATGTAACCAACTGTCTACCCATGTCTGTGTATCTGTTTAGTGTAACCAACTGTCTATCCATGTCTGTGTATCTGTTTAGTGTAACCAACTGTCTATCCATGTCTGTGTATCTGTCCAATGTAACCAACTGTCTATCCATGTGTGTGTATCTGTCTAATGTAACCAACTGTCTATCCATGTCTGTGTATCTGTCTAATGTAACCAACTGTCTACCCATGTCTGCGTATCTGTTTAGTGTAACCAACTGTCTACCCATGTCTATGTATCTGTCTAATGTAACCAACTGTCTATCCATGTCTGTGTATCTGTCTAATGTAACCAACTGTCTATCCATGTCTGTGTATCTGTCTAATGTAACCAACTGTCTACCCATGTCTGTGTATCTGTTTAGTGTAACCAACTTGCTACCCATGTCTGTGTATCTGTCTAATGTAACCAACTGTCTATCCATGTCAGTGTATCTGTCTAATGTAACCAACTGTCTACTCATGTCTGTGTATCTGTTTAGTGTAACCAACTTGCTACCCATGTCTGTGTATCTGTTTAGTGTAACCAACTGTCTATCCATGTCTGTGTATCTGTTCAGTGTAACTAACTGTCTATCCATGTCTGTGTATCTGTCTAACGTAACCAACTGTCTATCCATGTCAGTGTATCTGTCTAATGTAACCAACTGTCTACTCATGTCTGTGTATCTGTTTAGTGTAACCAACTTGCTACCCATGTCTGTGTATCTGTTCAGTGTAACTAACTGTCTACCCATGTCTGTGTGTCTGTCTAATGTCACCAACTGTCTATCCATGTCTGTGTATCTGTGTAATGGAACAAACTGTCTATCCATTTCTGTGTATCTGTTCAGTGTAACCAACTGTCTACCCATGTCTGTGTATCTGTCTAATGTAACCAAATGTCCTATCCACGTCTGTGTATCTGTTTAGTGTAACCAACTCTCTATCCATGTCTGTGTTTCTGTTTAGAATAACCAACTGTCTACCCATGTCTGTGTATCTGTTTAGTGTAACCAACTGTCTATCCATGTCTGTGTATCTGTTTAGTGTGACAACTGTCTTTCCATGTCTGTTCATCTGTTTAGTGTGAGAACTGTCTATCGATGTCTCTGTATTTGTTTAGTGTAACCAACTGTCTATCTATGTCTGTGCAATTGACTAATGTAACCGACTGGCTATCCATATCTGTGTATCTGTTTAGTGTAACCAACAGTTATCGATGTCTGTATCTGTTTAGTGTAACCGACTGTCTATCTATGTCTGTGTATCTGTTTAGTGTAACTATCTTCCCATGTGTGTCTAATGTAGCGAACTGTCTATCTAAGTTTGCATCTCTGTTTAGTGTAACCAACTGTCTATCTATGTCTGTGTATCTGTTTAATGTAACCAACAGTTATCGATATCTGTGTATCTGTTTAGTGTAACCGACTGTCTATCCATGTCTGTGTATCTGTTTAGTGTAACCAACTGTCTATCAATGTCTGTGTATCTGTCTAATGTAACCAACTGTCTATCCATGTCTGTGTATCTGTCTAATGTAACCAACTGTCTACCCATGCCTGTGTATCTGTTTAGTGTAACCAACTGTCTATCCATGTCTGTGTATCTGTTTAGTGTAACTATCTTCCCATGTGTGTCTAATGTAGTGAACTGTCTATCTAAGTTTGCATCTCTGTTTAGTGTAACCAACTGTCTATCTATGTCTGTGTATCTGTTTAATGTAACCAACAGTTATCGATGTCTGTGTATCTGTTTAGTGTAACCGACTGTCTATCCATGTCTGTGTATCTGTTTAGTGTAACCAACTGTCTATCAATGTCTGTGTATCTGTCTAATGTAACCAACTGTCTATCCATGTCTGTGTATCTGTCTAATGTAACCAACTGTCTATCCATGTCTGTGTATCTGTCTAATGTAACCAACTGTCTACCCATGTATGTGTATCTGTTTAGTGTAACCAACTGTCTATCCATGTCTCCGTATCTGTTTAGTGTAACCAACTGTCTATCCATGTCTGTGTATCTGTCTAATGTAACCAACTGTCTACCCATGTCTGTGTATCTGTTTAGTGTAACCAACTGTCTATCCATGTCTGTGTATCTGTTTAGTGTAACCAACTGTCTATCCATGTCTGTGTATCTGTCCAATGTAACCAACTGTCTATCCATGTGTGTGTATCTGTCTAATGTAACCAACTGTCTATCCATGTCTGTGTATCTGTCTAATGTAACCAACTGTCTACCCATGTCTGTGTATCTGTTTAGTGTAACCAACTGTCTACCCATGTCTATGTATCTGTCTAATGTAACCAACTGTCTATCCATGTCTGTGTATCTGTCTAATGTAACCAACTGTCTATCCATGTCTGTGTATCTGTCTAATGTAACCAACTGTCTACCCATGTCTGTGTATCTGTTTAGTGTAACCAACTGTCTATCCATTTCTGTGTATCTGTTTAGTGTAACCAACTGTCTATCCATGTCTGTGTATCTGTTTAGTGTAACCAACTGTCTATCCATGTCTGTGTATCTGTTTAGTGTAACCAACTGTCTACCCATGTCTGTGTATCTGTCTAATGTAACCAACTGTCTATCCATGTCTGTGTATCTGTCTAATGTAACCAACTGTCTATCCATGTCTGTGTATCTGTCTAATGTAACCAACTGTCTACCCATGTCTGTGTATCTGTTTAGTGTAACCAACTGTCTATCCATGTCTGTGTATCTGTTTAGTGTAACCAAATGTCCATCCATGTCTGTGTATCTGTTTAGTGTAACCAACTGTCTATCCATGTCTGTGTATCTGTCTAATGTAACCAACTGTCTACCCATGTCTGTGTATCTGTTTAGTGTAACCAACTGTCTATCCATGTCTGTGTATCTGTTTAGTGTAACCAACTGTCTATCCATGTCTGTGTATCTGTTTAGTGTAACCAACTGTCTATCAATGTCTGTGTATCTGTCTAATGTAACCAACTGTCTATCCATGTCTGTGTATCTGTCTAATGTAACCAACTGTCTATCCATGTCTGTGTATCTGTCTAATGGAACCAACCGTCTACCCATGTCTGTGTATCTGTTTAGTGCAACCAACTGTCTATCCATGTCTCTGTATCTGTTTAGTGTAATCAACTGTCTATCCATGTCTGTGTATCTGTCTAATGTAACCAACTGTCTACCCATGTCTGTGTATCTGTTTAGTGTAACCAACTTGCTACCCATGTCTGTGTATCTGTTCAGTGTAACTAACTGTCTACCCATGTCTGTGTGTCTGTCTAATGTCACCAACTGTCTATCCATGTCTGTGTATCTGTGTAATGGAACAAACTGTCTATCCATTTCTGTGTATCTGTTCAGTGTAACCAACTGTCTACCCATGTCTGTGTATCTGTCTAATGTAACCAAATGTCCTATCCACGTCTGTGTATCTGTTTAGTGTAACCAACTCTCTATCCATGTCTGTGTTTCTGTTTAGAATAACCAACTGTCTACCCATGTCTGTGTATCTGTTTAGTGTAACCAACTGTCTATCCATGTCTGTGTATCTGTTTAGTGTGACAACTGTCTTTCCATGTCTGTTCATCTGTTTAGTGTGAGAACTGTCTATCGATGTCTCTGTATTTGTTTAGTGTAACCAACTGTCTATCTATGTCTGTGCAATTGACTAATGTAACCGACTGGCTATCCATATCTGTGTATCTGTTTAGTGTAACCAACAGTTATCGATGTCTGTATCTGTTTAGTGTAACCGACTGTCTATCTATGTCTGTGTATCTGTTTAGTGTAACTATCTTCCCATGTGTGTCTAATGTAGCGAACTGTCTATCTAAGTTTGCATCTCTGTTTAGTGTAACCAACTGTCTATCTATGTCTGTGTATCTGTTTAATGTAACCAACAGTTATCGATATCTGTGTATCTGTTTAGTGTAACCGACTGTCTATCCATGTCTGTGTATCTGTTCAGTGTAACCAACTGTCTATCAATGTCTGTGTATCTGTCTAATGTAACCAACTGTCTATCCATGTCTGTGTATCTGTCTAATGTAACCAACTGTCTACCCATGCCTGTGTATCTGTTTAGTGTAACCAACTGTCTATCCATGTCTGTGTATCTGTTTAATGTAACTATCTTCCCATGTGTGTCTAATGTAGTGAACTGTCTATCTAAGTTTGCATCTCTGTTTAGTGTAACCAACTGTCTATCTATGTCTGTGTATCTGTTTAATGTAACCAACAGTTATCGATGTCTGTGTATCTGTTTAGTGTAACCGACTGTCTATCCATGTCTGTGTATCTGTTTAGTGTAACCAACTGTCTATCAATGTCTGTGTATCTGTCTAATGTAACCAACTGTCTATCCATGTCTGTGTATCTGTCTAATGTAACCAACTGTCTATCCATGTCTGTGTATCTGTCTAATGTAACCAACTGTCTACCCATGTATGTGTATCTGTTTAGTGTAACCAACTGTCTATCCATGTCTCCGTATCTGTTTAGTGTAACTAACTGTCTATCCATGTCTGTGTATCTGTCTAATGTAACCAACTGTCTACCCATGTCTGTGTATCTGTTTAGTGTAACCAACTGTCTATCCATGTCTGTGTATCTGTTTAGTGTAACCAACTGTCTATCCATGTCTGTGTATCTGTCCAATGTAACCAACTGTCTATCCATGTGTGTGTATCTGTCTAATGTAACCAACTGTCTATCCATGTCTGTGTATCTGTCTAATGTAACCAACTGTCTACCCATGTCTGTGTATCTGTTTAGTGTAACCAACTGTCTACCCATGTCTATGTATCTGTCTAATGTAACCAACTGTCTATCCATGTCTGTGTATCTGTCTAATGTAACCAACTGTCTATCCATGTCTGTGTATCTGTCTAATGTAACCAACTGTCTACCCATGTCTGTGTATCTGTTTAGTGTAACCAACTGTCTATCCATTTCTGTGTATCTGTTTAGTGTAACCAACTGTCTATCCATGTCTGTGTATCTGTTTAGTGTAACCAACTGTCTATCCATGTCTGTGTATCTGTTTAGTGTAACCAACTGTCTATCCATGTCTGTGTATCTGTCTAATGTAACCAACTGTCTACCCATGTCTGTGTATCTGTTTAGTGTAACCAACTGTCTATCCATGTCTGTGTATCTGTTTAGTGTAACCAACTGTCTATCCATGTCTGTGTATCTGTTTAGTGTAACCAACTGTCTATCAATGTCTGTGTATCTGTCTAATGTAACCAACTGTCTATCCATGTCTGTGTATCTGTCTAATGTAACCAACTGTCTATCCATGTCTGTGTATCTGTCTAATGTAACCAACCGTCTACCCATGTCTGTGTATCTGTTTAGTGCAACCAACTGTCTATCCATGTCTCTGTATCTGTTTAGTGTAATCAACTGTCTATCCATGTCTGTGTATCTGTCTAATGTAACCAACTGTCTACCCATGTCTGTGTATCTGTTTAGTGTAACCAACTGTCTATCCATGTCTGTGTATCTGTTTAGTGTAACCAACTGTCTATCCATGTCTGTGTATCTGTCCAATGTAACCAACTGTCTATCCATGTGTGTGTATCTGTCTAATGTAACCAACTGTCTATCCATGTCTGTGTATCTGTCTAATGTAACCAACTGTCTACCCATGTCTGTGTATCTGTTTAGTGTAACCAACTGTCTACCCATGTCTATGTATCTGTCTAATGTAACCAACTGTCTGTCCATGTCTGTGTATCTGCCTAATGTAACCAACTGTCTATCCATGTCTGTGTATCTGTCTAATGTAACCAACTGTCTACCCATGTCTGTGTATCTGTTTAGTGTAACCAACTGTCTATCCATTTCTGTGTATCTGTTTAGTGTAACCAACTGTCTATCCATGTCTGTGTATCTGTTTAGTGTAACCAACTGTCTACCCATGTCTGTGTATCTGTCTAATGTAACCAACTGTCTATCCATGTCTGTGTATCTGTCTAATGTAACCAACTGTCTATCCATGTCTGTGTATCTGTCTAATGTAACCAACTGTCTACCCATGTCTGTGTATCTGTTTAGTGTAACCAACTGTCTATCCATGTCTGTGTATCTGTTTAGTGTAACCAACTGTCTATCCATGTCTGTGTATCTGTTTAGTGTAACCAACTGTCTATCCATGTCTGTGTATCTGTCTAATGTAACCAACTGTCTACCCATGTCTGTGTATCTGTTTAGTGTTACCAACTGTCTATCCATGTCTGTGTATCTGTTTAGTGTAACCAACTGTCTATCCATGTCTGTGTATCTGTTTAGTGTAACCAACTGTCTATCAATGTCTGTGTATCTGTCTAATGTAACCAACTGTCTATCCATATCTGTGTATCTGTCTAATGTAACCAACTGTCTATCCATGTCTGTGTATCTGTCTAATGTAACCAACTGTCTACCCATGTCTGTGTATCTGTTTAGTGTAACCAACGGTTTATCCATGTCTCTCTGTCTATCCATGTCTCTGTATCTGTTTAGTGTAACCAACTGTCTATCCATGTCTGTGTACCTGTCTAATGTAACCAACTGTCTACCCATGTCTGTGTATCTGTTTAGTGTAACCAACTGTCTATCCATGTCTGTGTATCTGTTTAGTGTAACCAACTGTCTATCCATGTCTGTGTATCTGTCCAATGTAACCAACTGTCTATCCATGTGTGTGTATCTGTCTAATGTAACCAACTGTCTATGCATGTCTGTGTATCTGTCTAATGTAACCAACTGTCTACCCATGTCTGTGTATCTGTTTAATGTAACCAACTGTCTATCCATTTCTGTGTATCTGTTTAGTGTAACCAACTGTCTATCCATGTCTGTTTATCTGTTTAGTGTAACCAACTGTCTACCCATGTCTGTGTATCTGTCTAATGTAACCAACTGTCTATCCATTTCTGTGTATCTGTTTAGTGTAACCAACTGTCTACCCATGTCTGTGTATCTGTCTAATGTAACCAACTGTCTATCCATTTCTGTGTATCTGTCTAATGTAACCAACTGTCTACCCATGTCTGTGTATCTGTTTAGTGTAACCAACTTGCTACCCATGTCTGTGTATCTGTCTAATGTAACCAACTGTCTATCCATTTCTGTGTATCTGTTTAGTGTAACCAACTGTCTACCCATGTCTGTGTATCTGTCTAATGTAACCAACTGTCTATTCATTTATGTGTATCTGTCTAATGTAACCAACTGTCTACCCATGTCTGTGTATCTTTTTAGTGTAACCAACTTGCTACCCATGTCTGTGTATCTGTCTAATGTAACCAACTGTCTATCCATTTCTGTGTATCTGTCTAATGTAACCAACTGTCTACCCATGTCTGTGTATCTGTCTAATGTAACCAATTGTCTATCCATGTCTGTGTATCTATCTAATGTAACCAACTGTCTATCCATTTCTGTGTATCTGTCTAATGTAACCAACTGTCTACCCATGTCTGTGTATCTGTCTAATGTAACCAGTTGTCTATCCATGTCTGTGTATCTGTTTAGTGTAACCAACTGTCTATCCATGTCTGTTTATCTGTCTAATGTAACCAACTGTCTACCCATGTCTGTGTACCTGTTTAGTGTAACCAACTGTCTACCCATGTCTGTGTATCTGTCTAATGTAACCAATTGTCTATCCATGTCTGTGTATCTGTCTAATGTAACCAACTGTCTATCCATGTCTGTGTATCTGTCTAATGTAACCAACTGTATACCCATGTCTGTGTACCTGTTTAGTGTAACCAATTGTCTACCCATGTCTGTGTATCTGTCTAATGTAACCAACTGTCTATCCATGTCTGTGTATCTGTCTAATGTAACCAACTGTCTATCCATGTCTGTGTATCTGTCTAATGTAACCAACTGTCTACCCATGTCTGTGTATCTGTCGTGTGTAATCAACTGTCTATCCATGTCTGTGTATCTGTCTAATGTAACCAACTGTCTACCCATGTCTGTGTATCTGTCTAATGTAACCTACTATCTACCCATGTCTGTGTACCTGTTTAGTGTAACCAACTGTCTATCCATGTCTGTGTACCTGTTTAGTGTAACCAACTGACTACCCATGTCTGTGTATCTGTCTAATGTAACCAACTGTCTATCCATGTCTGTGTATCTGTCTAATGTAACCAACTGTCTATCCATGTCTGTGTATCTGTCTAATGTAACCAACTGTCTATCCATGTCTGTGTATCTGTCTAATGTAACCAACTGTCTATCCATGTCTGTGTATCTGTCGCATGTAACCAACTGTCTATACATGTCTGTGTATCTGTCGCGTGTAATCAACTGTCTATCCATGTCTGTGTATCTGTCGCGTGTAATCAACTGTCTATCAAATGTAAAGTTGCCAGAGAACCATAGAGGCCATTTGGCCCATCATGTTTGCACCGGCCCTTGGAAAGAGCACCCTACTTAATCCCATGCCTCCACTCTATCCCTGTAACCCAATAACCCCACCTAGCCTTTTGGACACAAAAGGGCAATTTTAGCCTGGCCAATCCACCGAACCTGCACAGTAGCATTGTGGATAGCACAATTGCTTCACAGCTCCCGGGTCCCAGGTTCGATTCCGGCTTGGGTCACTGTCTGTGCGGAGTCTGCACATCCTCCCCATATGTGCGTGGGTTTCCTCCGGGGGCTCCGGTTTCCTCCGGGTGCTCTAGTTTCCTCCCACAGTCCAAAGATGTGCAGGTTAGGTGGATTGGCCATGATAAATTGCCCTCAGTGTCCAAAATTACCCTTAGTGTTGGGTGGTGTTACTGGGTTATGGGGATAGGGTGGAGCTGTGGGCTTGGGTAGGGTGCTCTTTCCAAGAGTCGGTGCAGACTCGATGGGCCGAATGGCCTCCTTCTGCACTGTAAATTCTATGATCTATGATCTTGGGACAGTGGCCGTAGTCCCAGATGGTCATAGCCGGCATTAGCTGACTGGTGCTGATTTAACCTGAGGGTCACCACACTTCAGGCAAGAGGCAAGAAGGGGGGGAGGGGGTAATTCATGAATAACTTCAGACAGTACAGGATTGAACCCAGGCTGCTAGCCTTGCTCAGCTGTCTAGCCAACTGAGCTAAACTGGCCCCTATGTCTGTGTATCTGTGCAGAGTAACCAAATCCCTATTCATGTTTGTATATCTGCCTGGTGTAATCAACTCTCTATCCATCCTCTCCCTCTCTCTTTGTTCTGTCTGTCTGTCCATACCCACTTGTGTTCTACAATTTCCTTACCCCATCCTCTCTCCTGGGTTCCCCGGCTGTCTTTGTGATTAAAAGTGCAGATGTTGCCCAGACTGAACCCTGTTTTGGCCATGGTGCAACGTATTAGCGAGACGAGGTGGTACAGCTTTAAGCAGAGCTAGGCGTGGGGATATGTCTGTGAGGAGTAGAGAGACTGTGTGGGCAAGTGTGTGTCTCCCTGATGTAAAATCAGAATGACGATGTAACAAGAGCAATAGCAATCTGGAGATTATCAGCCTTCAAGGAAAGAAATTGATCTGTTTAATATCAGATGTTGGTGAGAGGGGAGGGAGGGAGGGGTGCATGCTCGTGTTAAAAAAAAAAGGAATTTGTGCAGAGAGAGGAGTGGACAAGATTAAAACCGACAGCGAGAGTGAGAGAGAGAGAGAGAGAGAGGGGGTGACAGCAGTCAGGAGGGCTGACTGAATTCAATTTCAGCTGGAGGTTCAGAGGGCTGGGCTCTGATCAGGCATTCCAGCAAGCTGCCTGCTACAGGAAAGGCAGAAGGATAATGGGTGACAAAGGCACAAGGTTTGTGAGATTTCCATCTCCTGTTTATTTCCAATGTTTGAAATGCCCAGGGGTGGATTGAAGAGGGGAAATGGATACAGTCCCAGTGCTGAGACTGTGCTACAAACTGAGGGGGGGGGGGGGGGGGAGAGCCCGACTGCCCCTCGCTGTTTTGAATCTGAAGTGCTCTGTCCATGAGCATCACCGCTATCTGTTCTCGACAAATCTTACGGGTGCTCTTGAGTTTGATGTTTCCATCTGCCTCCCATTGCAATGATTGCTGCTGTTTTAAAGCGGCTGTGCTTTAGGGAATAACTGGTGCCAGGGTTCAACTTGAAACATTGATCATTGTCGGGGGCTGCGGGGATAAATTGGGATTTGTCACAGCACTGCTGGAAGGAGACCCCCCCCCCTCCCCTCCCCCTCCTCCCGTTTGTAATCCTGCCTCGATTCCTCTTCTTGCTGTTTTAAATGGCTAAGTGGGGTCTGTCTGGATTTTGCTTCCCCTCTCTTCTCCCTCATTTTGTACTTCAGTTTTTCCCAATCCAAAAATTCCAAATGAGTCAAATCACTCCCCCCCCCCCCCCCCTTGGGGCTTTCAGAATTTAAAGGGACCACCAGAGGAACAAAAGGAGGCCCTTCAGCCCCTCAAGCCTGGACTGTCATTCTAGGGATGGTGGCTGACCTGTATCCTAACTCCATCAATCTGCCTCGTCAACACCTCCTTTTGTGCACTTGAGTAATACGAATCGATAGATCCTGGATTTAAGTTGATTAACCAAGCTAATCCCCCCCCCCCCCTGCATGTTGCGGAGGAACTCCCATATCTCTCTCACGCTCTGTGCGATGGAGTGTGTCTTAGCTTCTCTGCCCAGTGGACTGGCTCTGATTTTAAGCTTCCACGGCTCTTTGCCCCAGAGTGCCCTCCATCAGTGGAGGAGGTCCTCCCAATCGCTTCTGTCCAATAATTTTTTAAAATCACAATTAAAGCACGCCTTAACATTGCAGGGAATTCAGGCCTGGTCCAGTCAACCTTTCCTTTGCAATCTAACCCTCGGAGCCTTTGATAACATTGTGGGATTGTCCATACTGGGAGAAATGCAGGCAAAATATCTCCTCGTGACCGGGAATGGCATCATTCTGGGTTCTGACTGCAGTTCCAGGGATGTAGTCAGGAACAGTTTCCCCACTGCAATGGTCGAAATGAAGAGGAGATTAACCAGTAACTTCCAAAAGTAACAGGGTGCATACTTTAAAATAATAAACCTTTCGGTGGGGTTGTGGGGAGGGGCAGCCGTGGCAGTGAGACCGGGGAAACTGGGATTGTTCTCCTTCGAGCTTTCCAGCACAGAAAGAGGCTCTTCGGCCCATCGTGTCTGTGGTGGCCATCAAGCACCTATCTATTCTCATGCCATTTCCCAGCATTTGGTCCGTAGCCTTGTGTGCTGTGGCGTTTCAAGTGCTCATTTAAATACCTCTTAAATATTGTGAGGGTCTCTGCCTCTCCCACCCTTTCAGGCAGCAAGTTCCAGACTCCCACCGTTCTTGGGGTGAAAAGGTTTTCCTTAAATCCCCTCTAAATCTCCTGCCCTTTACCTTAAATCTAGGTCCCCTGGTTAAGTCCGTTAAAGGGATAAGTTCCTGCCTATCCACCCTGTCTATGCCCCTCATAGTTTTGTACACTTCGATCAGATCAGAGAAGGTTAAGGGGAGATTTAATCCAGAGGTTGAAATTTATTTAATTAAAAAAAAAAAACAATTTAGAGTACCCAATTCATTTTTTCCAATTGAGGGGCAATTTGGCGTGGCCAATCCACCTAGCCTGCACATCTTTGGGTTGTGGGGGCGAAACCCACGCAGACGCGGGGAGAATGTGCAAACTCCACACGGACAGTGACCCAGAGCCGGGGTCGAACCTGGGACCGTGAGGCAGCAGTGCTAACCACTGCGCCACCGTGCTGCCCGAGGAGTTGATCTTTATGAGGGATTTTGATGGAGCGAAACTGTTGCCATCGGCGGCAGCAGCGGAATGAAGAGATTCAGCAAAAGAACAAGAGCGGGACCTGAGGAGAGTTTGTTTAAGTGGCGAGTTGCTGTGATCAGGAAGGCGCTGCCCGAAAGCGCAGTGGAAGCAAATTCAATAATAACTTTCAAAAGGGAATTGGAGAAGTACTTGAAAAGAAAAACAAAAGCGGGATTATGGGGAAAGATGAAGGGGGAGTGGAACAAATTAGATAGTTCTTCCAAAGAGTGGCCGCAGTCCAGGTGGGCCGAGTGGCCTTCTCACACGATCTATGTCCCACAGAAAGAGTCTTTGCTCCAGCTGTTGACGTCCCACCCTCAGAGAGCTTCCTTTGAGGGCAGGTCAGTAATAGCAGAACTGATGTTCTTTTATTACAGAGTGCTTGAAGTCAATCTGAGGCGGTAACGAGCTCTGGGGACACATCGGAACATCATTAATGGAGGAGACTAGTCAGCCCATCAGCCCTGTTCCGCCATCCATTTAGATCATGGTTGATCCATTTCTTAACTCCATCCACTTTCTTTGTCATAAAGGCACCGAACAAGGCCATTCGGTCCATAAAGTCCATGCAATCCAGTCTGTCCCATTCCCCTGCTCTAATCCCGAGAACCTGCAGGCTTTTTCCCCTCAAGAACCCATCCAAATTCCTGTTGAAATAATTACTTGTCTCCGCTTCCACCTCCCCTCCCCTCGTGGCAGCGCGTTCCAGCTCATTACCACTCGCTGCGTAGACAAGGTTTTTCCTCACATTCCCACCCCCCGTGGAAACCCCCCCTCTCCAGTGACACACAGCCACTAACATTGCCTTGAAAGAAGGATTGACGGTCAGGCCTCTCTTTCTCTTTCCTCGAATGCCTACTGCCTGGACCTGTTAATGGCCGCCTTGGCCAGGGCCCAAGAGCAGATTTACAAGGAGGGGCCTCCTTGACAAGTGCTTAATTAAACAATGCCTGTCACCTGTGTATCTTAACGATGGTTATAATCAACACCATGGCCCTTGTTCCCAAAGGGCTGCATAATGCCCTCACATTGCAAAAGTCGATCAAGCTCCGTTTTGACATTGTCAGATGCGATCCAGCCTCAACAGTTTTTGGAGGGAGACACTTCCAGGTTTCCACTCCCCTTTCTGTGAGGAAATGCTTCCTGACATCACCCTGGCTCTCGTTAAGGTTGTCTCTCCCCCCCCCCCCCCCCCCCCCCCCAAGGTCCCCATCTTGTCAAGGGCCATGTGGGCAATATTTTGTGCATTCCAGCTCAGGCTAGCTCGGACAGTTGTTCATCAAACAGAAATGCTGAGGTGGAGGCAATTACCGATTGGAGCCAATTTTTATTTTCTTTGTTGCATTTACTGAATAGCCAGCTGAGATATCCCCCCCGCCGCCCCCCCCCGCTGTGTAATCCTGAATCAAAGCCGTTGATTCTTGGCAGAGTTTCATGTGTTGATCAGAATGCACAGGAACCATCTGCTACACATAAAGGAACATCTGTTGAATGAATCGTCCTGCCGTAATGTAATGGATTTTTCCAAAAAGGCAATGGACCTATTCCCTTTGAACCTTTTTTTAATGACATGAATGTCCTTGTCCTTTCTAGGAATTCCTTCCTTTCTTTCTCTCTTTCTTTCTTTCGTTCTTTTCTCCCTCTCTCTTTATTTCTTTTCTCTCTCTCTTTCTTTCTTCTCTCTCACTCTCTTTCTTTCTTTTTTCTCTCTCTCTCTCTTTCTTTATTTTCTCTCTCTCTTTCTTCTCTCTCTTTCTTTCTCTTTCTCTCCCTTTCTTCTCTCTTTCTCTCTTTCTTCTCTCTTTCTTCTCGCTCTTTCTTTCTCTTTCTCGCTCTTTCTTTCCCTTTCTCGCTCTTTCTTTCTCTTTCTCGCTCTTTCTTTCCCTTTCTCGCTCTTTCTTTCTCTCTCTCTCTCTCTTTCTCCCTCTCTCTTTATTTCTCTCTCTCTTTCTCTCTCTCTCGCTTTTTCTTTCTCTTTCCCTCTCTCTCTCTCTCTTTCTTTCTCTCTCTTTCACTCTCTTCCTTTCTCTCTCTCTCTTTCTCTCTATTTTCTTTCTTGCTTTCCCTCTTTCTCTTTTATTTCTTGCTTTCCCTCTCCCTTTCTCTTTTCTTTCTTGCTTTCTCTCTCTCCCCTTCTCTCTTCTTTTCTTTCCTCTCCACCCGCCCCATTTTCTTCTTTCGCCATTTCTCACTGTGATTATTCCAAGGGCAGCAGTAGCCTTTGGTATCAGTCTGGATGGCGAGTGCCAGCGATCAGACAATGTGATGCCCTGCAGAGTATACTGCTCCTGCCATATTTGCTGGCAGGCGATCAGCTATGGGAAACCTGGCAGACATGTCTCTCTGGGGAGGGAAGGTGTCCAGAGTTAGAAAGTTGCTGCTACAGAGGGGAAGGCAGGCAGGGGGTTAGGGTCTTCCGAACCTGATGTATTACTACTGGGCGGCGAATGTGGAGAAGGTGCGGAGCTGGGTCAGAGGGGTTGATTCCTGGTGGGTCAGAATGGAGGAGAGTTTGTGCAGGGGGTCGGGATTGAAACCACTAGCAACAGCGCCACTCCCGATGTCATAGAACATAGAACATTACAGCGCAGTACAGGCCCTTCGGCCCTCGATGTTGCGCCGACCTGTGAAACCACTCTAAAGCCCATTTATACTATTCCCTTATCGTCCATATGTCTATCCAATGACCATTTGAATGCCCTTAGTGTTGGCGAGTCCACTACTGTTGCAGGCAGGGCATTCCACACCCTTACTACTCTCTGAGTAAAGAACCTACCTCTGACATCTGTCTTATATCTATCTCCCCTCAATTTAAAGCTATGTCCCCTCGTGCTAGACATCACCATCCGAGGAAAAAGGCTCTCACTGTCCACCCTATCCAATCCTCTGATCATCTTGTATGCCTCAATTAAGTCACCTCTTAGCTTTCTTCTCTCTAATGAAAACAGCCTCAAGTCCCTCAGCCTTTCCTCATAAGACCTTCTCTCCATACCAGGCAACATTCTGGTAAATCTCCTCTGCACCCTTTCCAATGCTTCCACATCCTTCCTATAATGCGGCGACCAGAATTGCACGCAATACTCCAAATGCGGCCGCACCAGAGTGTTGTACAGCTGCAACATGACCTCATGGCTCCAAAACTCAATCCCTCTACCAATAAAAACTAACACACCGGATGTCCCCGGGAAAATACTCAGGGAGTCCGGTAATAATAGCTTCATTGAGAATCTGGAGGCAGTTTCGCCAACACTTCGGGTTGGGGGCAGAGTCAAGGGAAATGCCGATTCGGGGGAACCACAGATTTGAGCCAGGGAGTTGGGATGGAAATGGGAGGAGAAGGGGATTAAGACACTAAAAGATTTGTTTCTTGGGGGTCGGTTTGCAGGATTGAAGAAGCTGGAAGCGAAGTATGGGCTGGAACGGGGGGGGGGAAGTGTTTAGATGCATGCAGGTTCGAGATTTAGCCAGAAAGGAGATACAGAGCTTCCCGGTGGAGCCGGCCTCTACATTGCTGGAGGAGGTGCTGACGACAGGGGGACTGGAGAAGGGGGTAGTGTCGGCGGTTTACGGAGCTATTTTGGAAGAGGATAACGCACCACTGGAAGGGATCAAAGCAAAGTGGGAGGAAGAGTTGGGAGAGGATATGGAGGAGTGGGTCTGGTGTGAGGTGCTCCGGAGAGTGAATGCCTCCATCTCGTGCGCGAGGTTGGGGCTGATACAGCTGAAGGTGGTATACAGAGCACACTTCACGAGGGCGAGGATGAGCTGATTCTTTGAAGAAGTAGAAAATGTGTGTGAACGTTGCGGGGGGGGGCGCTAATCACGTTCATATGTTTTGGTCCTGTCCAAAGCTAGAAGATTACTGGAAGGAGATTTTTAGGGTAATTTCTAAAGTGGTGCATGTGAAACTGGGCACGGGTCCCCGGGAGGCCACATTCGGGGTGTCGGACCAGCCAGGGTTGGAAACGGTGCGGAGGCAGATGTTGTAGCCTTCACCTCGTTGATCGCCCGAAGGCGGATCCTGATAGGTTGGAGAGCAACCTCTCCACCCTGTGCCCTGGCGTGGCGGGGGGACCTGTTGGAATTCTTGACTCTTGAGAAGGTTAAGTTTGAACTGATGGGAAGGATGGAGGGGTTCTACAATTCATGGGCATTATTCATTATGCACTGGATAACATTGAACATTACTCGGGGCGTGTGGGTGGGAGGGTTGGGGGGAGGGGGGGGGGGGGGGGGGCTGTGTGTGTTAATGGCGACTATGGGTGATTCCTGATTCCTTTTTGTCATTTGTTTGTGTGAACATGCGGGCTAATGTTTGGGGTTTGGTGGGAGGATGGGATCGTTGTTATTGATATGGGGATTGACATATTTGTTACTGATTATTGTTTATTGTTGGTGGGTGTAAATTTGGGAGAAAATGTGAAAAAGGAGGAGAATAAAAGATATTTTTTTAAAAAGACATGTCTCTCTGGGAGACATTCTGTCTCCCATCCCCACTCTTAAATCAGTGAATTTAAGGCAAATCTTAGTCCTGGTTAACCTTTGCAGGCAGTGTTTAGCTTTAAGGAACAAGATGCCATGGGCAAACTCGAGTGTTGACACATTTCTCCATGTTTAATATTCTGGTGGTACTATACAAGTTACATTACTTAGGATATGTGGCACAGAAACAGGCCTTTTGGCCCAGATCATCCATGCGGCTGTTTAACGTCTATTCCCCTCTATTCCCTTCTCCCACATATGTTCATCCAGATGCCTCTTAAATTATCAGTAGTTAGGGGAGCAGACAGGCGCTTCTGCGGCCACAGATGTGACTCCAGGATGGCATGTTGCTTCCCTGGGGCCAGGGTCGGGAATGTGCCTGAACGGTTGCAGGACATCCTAAAGAGGGAGGGCGATAAGACAGAGGTCGATGTACACGTTGGTACCAATGATATAGGTTGAATGAAGGATGAGGTCTTGTAAGAATTCAGGGAGCTTGGTAGCAGATTAAAAAGCAGAACCTCAAAGGTTAAAATCCCTGGATCACTCCTGGTGCCACCTGGTTAGTGAGGATAGAAATAGGAGAATAGCGTGCCTCAAGAGTTCGTGCAGGAGGGAGGGTTTTAGATTCCTGGATCACTGGGAATGTTTCTGGGGAAGGTGGGACATGTACAAACGGGATGGTCTGCACCTGAACCAAAATGGGACCAACATCAGTCATTGCCACTCTCTGCCTGTCAAGGCCTATCCAGCTCTCTGACCAATGTCCTTGTGTTCGTCACCATGACTACCCCACCACCCAGGGTTTCAATTCTCTATTGTCCTGCTATTGGAGCCCGAGTATTCTTCATTCTAATCTGTTCCTTGAATTAATTTGTCTCACAGCCTTGAATGTCAGAAATCCACAGATTAATTAAGTTTACAAGAACAGTAACCTGTATTTAAATAGTGCTCCTGTCGTAAACCATCCCAAGCCACCTCACTGGGGTGCTGTGATCTGTGTAAAGAGAGAAGTAAGCAGTCTTACAACACCAGGTTCAAGTCCAACAGGTTTGTTTCAAATCACTAGCTTTCGGAGCGCTGCTCCTTCCTGCACCTACCCACTTCACCTGGTGTAAGACTTCTTACTCTGTCACCCCAGTCCAACACCGGCATCTCCACATAAAATTAGAAGGAGCTGGATTCTCCGATTGCCAAACAATAGCTGATGCCGGCGTGGGAACAGTAGCGTTTTACACCGGACAAAACGGGCACCGATTCTGGGACCGTTGAGGGGCTAGTAGCCGCTCCGGGTAAAGCTCCCGGCTCCCATGGCAAATATGGCTGGAGAATGGCCGGGTTCGTGACCGCGCATGCAAATGGCGGTGGACTGTGGCGTGCAACATGGCGCCGGCCAGACCTCCGGGTGTGGCTATGCAGAGCCAGGTCGCATGTTCGGTAGCTCCTGCTTGGAACGGACTTTTGGGCTCTTTTACAGGGCCCCCAATGGCATTTGTTTGACATTTCCCGGTGTGGGAAGAAGACTGCAACATTCCCCCGACCGTGTCCCCCAGGAATGTTATGTCTCTTGGTTACCAGACCCGGCAGAAACAGTAAAGGATTTGACTGTAGCTGCAGGGGAGAGAGGGACCTCTTCCAGCATGTAGGCGGGGGAAGGGCAAGCTTAAAGGCTGCAAGCTGACCTGAGGGCCTTTATTAAAGGTGAATTCTAGCAGCAGAGGGAACAACTGTGAAAAGATCTACCAGGGCCATTGAAGAAGCGGGGCCGAGGCTTCTGGTGGCGGCCATGGAGGAGTAGGTCGCGCATTCGGCAGCTCCCGTCTGGAACCGACTCTCAGACCTTTTTCAGGAGTTTCCATAGACTTTTTGGGGTAGATTGGTGAAGCGAACACTGACAAAAGGATTCCCTCTCGAGACCTCCGGTTGCGGCTATGCGGAGCTAAGTCGCACATTCGGCGGCTCCCGCAAAAACGGACTTTTGGGCTCTTTTCAGGGCCCCCCAGGGCACCTTTTCGACGTTTCCCGGTGTGGGAAGGAGTTTGTAATAGCCCCCCGTCAGTATGTGGCTTTAACTAGGAGCGGGGCGACAAAAAGGTGGTGGTGGACCCGAAGAAGGGAGGGAAGAAGGACAAAATGGCGGCGGGCGGAGACCAGGCAGCGTGGAGGCAGTGGGCGGAGGAGCAACAGGAGGGTATCCAGCGCTACCTCAGAGAGATTAAAGCAGACCTGCTAGAGCCGATGAAGGCTTCTATTGATAAGCTGCTGGAGACACAGACGGCCCAGGGGGTGGCGATCTGCGAGGCTCGACAGAAGATCTCTGACAATGAGGACGAGATCTTAGGCCTGGCGGTAAAGGTGGAGGCGCACGAGGCACTCCACAAGAAATGGCAGGAGCGGTTCGAGGAGATGGAGAATCGGTCGAGGCGGAAGAATCTGCGGATTCTGGGCCTCCTGGAGGGGTCGGACGTGGGGGCCTTTGTGGTCACCATGTTGAACTCGCTGATGGGAGCGGGGTCCTTCCAGGGGCCCCTGGAGATGGAAGGGGCCCATAGAGTGCTGGCGAGGAGGCCCAAGGCTAACGAGCCTCCGCGGGCGATGCTGCTGCGGTTTCATCGGTTCGTCGATCGAGAGTGTGTGCTCAGGTGGGCCAAGAAGGAGAGGAGCAGCAGGTGGGAGAACGCGGAGGTTCGGATATACCAGGACTGGAGTGCGGAGGTGGCGAAGAGGAGGGCCAGGTACAATCGAGCGAAGGCGGTGCTGCACAGGAAGGGGGTGAAGTTTGGCATGTTGCAGCCGGCGCGACTGTGGGTCACCTACAAGGACCGGCAGCATTACTTTGAGTCTCCGGAGGAGGCGTGGGCCTTTGTTCAGGCCGAGAAGCTGGTCACAGACTGAGGGTCGGGATGGGCGATTGGGGACTGCGGTGGATATGTTATGCCTATTTTTTGTTCGGGGTTGGGGGGGGGCCTTTGCATTGTTTTGGGTTTCTTTTTCTCTGTGTTTTTCTCTTTCGGGTTGGGGAGGGTGGATGGGGCGGGTTGGGCACTGTTTTGGTTGGTGGCGGGGCCTGGTAGGTGGAGAGCGTGGCCTTTTTTCCCGCGCCGAAGACTGGGGGAGGCGGGGCCAGGGCGGGGAAGCGAGGATTGTTTCCCGGGCTTAGAACGGAGGGGGGAGGGGGAGAGCCTGTGGATGGGGAGCGGGAGAGGAGGGTGTGCCACACAATGGGAGGAGTCGAAGGGAAGGCGGGAGTGGCCGGGGTCAGCAGGAGTCAGCTGACTTGCGGAAGTGCAATGGGGGGAGTAAACCAGCTAGGATGGGTTCGAGCCCCGGGGGGGGGGGGGGGGGGGGGGGGGGGGATCGAGTTGCTGCTGCTAAGGTCAAGGAGGAGCTGGAGCGAGTGGGGGGGGGGTCGAGACGGGGGTATGCAGCTGTGGGGAACGGGCCGGGTGTGGGGTGCGGGCGTGTGGCTGGCCGAGGAGGGGTCATGGCTAGTCTGCGGGGAGGGGGGCGGGTAGCCCCCCTGATCCGGCTGATAACCTGGAATGTAAGGGGACTGAATGGGCCGGTTAAGCGGGCCCACGTGTTCGCGCACCTGAAGGGGCTGAAGGCGGATGTGGTTATGCTCCAGGAGGCACACCTGAAGGTGGCAGACCAGGTAAGATTGAGGAAGGGGTGGGTAGGTCAGGTGTTTCATTCGGGGCTGGATGCCAGAAATCGAGGGGTGGCGATCTTGGTGGGAAAGAAGGTGTCATTCGAGGCGTCGAGCATTGTGGCAGATAATGGTGGTAGGTACGTAATGGTTAGTGGTAAGCTGCAAGGGGAGAGGGTGGTGCTGGTCAATGTGTATGCCCCGAACTGGGACGATGCGGGTTTTATGCGGCGTATGTTGGGTCGGATCCCAGACTTGGAAGTGGGGGGCCTGATAATGGGGGGAGACTTTAACATGGTGTTGGATCCGGCACTGGATCGCTCCAGGTCTAGGACGGGTAGGAAGCCGGCGGCGGCTAGAGTGTTGAAGGGATTTATGGACCAAATGGGAGGGGTGGACCCTTGGAGATTTGCAAGGCCGGGGGCTAGGGAATTTTCATTCTTCTCACATGTCCATAAGGCTTATTCTCGAATCAACTTTTTCATTTTGAGTAGGGCGCTGATTGTGAGAGTAGAGGATACCGAGTATTCGGCAATAGCCATTTCGGACCACGCCCCACATTGGGTGGACTTGGAGATGGGGGAGGAGAGGGACCAGCGCCCGCTGTGGCGCTTGGAGGTGGGACTGTTGGTGGACGAGGAGGTGAGCGAGTTGGTCCGAGGAAGTATAGAGAGGTACTTGGAGACCAACGACAACGGGGAGGTCCGAGTGGGTATGGTATGGGAGGCACTGAAGGCGGTGGTGAGGGGAGAGCTGATCTCCATTAGGTCCCACAAGGAGCGGAGGGAGCGGGGGGAGAGGGAGAGGCTGGTGGGGGAGATGGTGAGGGTAGACAGGAGGTATGCGGAAGAGCCTGAGGAAGGATTGTTGAGGAAGAGGCGCAGCCTCCAGGCCGAATTCGACCTGGTGACCACAAGGAAGGCGGAGGTGCAGTGGAGGAAGGCCCAGGGGGCGGTCTACGAGTATGGGGAAAAGGCAAGCCGGATGCTGGCGCATCAGCTTCGGAAGCGGGACGCAGCTAGGGAGATCGGGGGAGTTAAGGACAGGGGAGGGAGTGTGGTGCAGAGTGGGGTTGGCATCAATGGGGTCTTCAGGGACTTCTACGAGGAATTGTAACGATCCGAGCCCCCGCGGGAGGAGGGAGGGATGGGCCGTTTCCTGGACCAATTGATGTTTCCAAAGGTGGAAGAGGGACTGCTGGCGGGACTGGGGGCCCCGATTGGGCTGGAGGAGCTGATCAAAGGGATAGGAAGCATGCAGGCGGGGAAGGCACCGGGGCCGGACGGTTTCCCGGTCGAGTTCTATAAAAAATATGTGGACCTGTTGGGCCCGCTGTTAGTTAGGACCTTTAATGAGGCAAGGGAGTGGGGGGCTTTAACCCCGACGATGTCCCGGGCACTGATCTCCTTGATCCTGAAGCAGAACAAGGATCCCCTGCAATGTGGGTCTTACAGACCGATTTCCTTGCTAAATGTAGATGCCAAGGTGCTGGCGAAGGTCTTAGCCACGAAGTTTGAGGATTGTGTGCCGCAGATCATCCATGAAAACCAGACGGGGTTTGTGAAGGGGAGACAGTTGAACGTGAATGTGCGGAGGCTTTTCAACGTTATCAAGATGCCGGCGAGGGAGGGGGAGGCGGAGATAGTGGTGGCGATGGACGCTGAGAAAGCCTTCGATAGGGGAGAGTGGGGGTACCTGTGGGAGGTGCTGAAGAGGTTCGGGTTTGGGGAGGGGTTTGTCAGGTGGGTTAGGCTGTTGTATGAGGTCCCGATGGCGAGTGTGGCCACAAATAGGAGGAGGTCCGAGTACTTTCGGTTGCACCGAGGGACGAGACAGGGATGTCCCTTGTCCCCCCTGCTCTTCGCACTGGCGATTGATCCCCTGGCTATGGCACTGAGAGAGTTGAGGAACTGGAGGGGGTTGGTGCGGGGTGGGGAGGAGCATAGGGTGTCGCTTTATGCGGACGACCTGCTGCTGTATGTGGCGGACCCGGTGGGAGGAATGCCAGAGGTAATGAGGATCCTTAGGGAATTCGGGGACTTTTCGGGGTACAAGCTCAATATGGGGAAGAGCGAGCTGTTTGTAGTTCAGCTAGGGGACCAGGAGAGGGGGATTGGCGAGCTCCCACTAAAAAGGGCGGAGAGGAGCTTCAGATATTTGGGGGTCCAGGTGGCCAGGAGCTGGGGGGGCCCTGCTTAGGCTTAACTTTACAAGGCTGATGGAGGAAATGGAGGAGGAGTTCAAGAGGTGGGACGTGTTGCTGCTGTCCTTGGTGGGTAGGGTGCAGTCAATCAAAATGACGGTGCTCCCAAGGTTTTTGTTCCTGTTCCAGTGCCTCCCCGTGTTTATCCCGAAGGCTTTTTTCAGGCGGGTTAACAGGAGTATAATGGGGTTTGTGTGGGCACGAGGGAGTGAGGGCGTGAGAAGGGTGTTCCTGGAGCAGAGTAGAGATGGGGGGGCCTGGCGCTGCCCAAACTCTGTGGGTACTACTGGGCCGCCAATGCGACGATGGTGCGCAAGTGGGTGATGGAGGGGGAGGGGGCAGCATGGAAGAGGCTGGAGACGGCGTCCTGTGTGGGTACGAGTCTGGGGGCGCTGGCAACGGCGCCGCTGCCGCTCCCTCCAGGGAGGTATACACGAGCCCGGTGGTGGTGGCGGCCCTCAGAATTTGGGGGCAGTGGAGGCGGCATAGGGGGGAAGTTGGGGCCTCGGCGTGGACCCCATTACGGGGGAACCACCGGTTCGCCCCAGGAAGAACCGGTGGAGGGTTTTCGGGGTGGCACAGGGCAGGGATACGAAAGTTGGGGGACCTGTTTGTGGACGGGAAGTTCGCGAGCTTGGGTGAGCTGGAGGAGACGTACGGGCTCCCCCTGGGGAACACATTCAGGTACTTGCAGGTAAGGGCGTTTGCCAGGCGGCAGGTGGTGGAATTCCCGCGGCTACTGCCACACACAGTACAGGACGGGGTGCTCTCGGGGTTGGGGGGGGGGGGGTGGGAGTGGGGAAGATCTCGGAAACGTACCAGGTGATGCAGGAGGAGGAGGAGGCCTCGGTGGTGGAGTTCAAAGGTAAGTGGGAGGAGGAGTTGGGAGAGGAGATCGAAAAGGGTCGTGGGCAGATGCCCTAGGGAGGGTGAACTCTTCCTCTTCGTGCATGCGGCTCAGCCTCATACAGTTTAAGGTGCTGCACAGGGCACACATGACCGGGTTAAGGATGAGCCGGTTCTTTGGGGGTGAGGACAGGTGTGTTAGGTGCTCAGGGAGCCCAGCAAATCACACCCATATGTTCTGGGCATGCCCAGCACGGGAGGAATTTTGGAAGGGCGTAGCGAGGACGTTGTCGAGGGTGGTAGGATCCAGGGTCAAACCGGGCTGGGGGCTCGCAATATTTGGGGTGGCAGAGGAGCCGGGAGTACAGGAGGTGAAAGAGGCCGGAATTCTGGCTTTTGCGTCCCTGGTAGCCCGGCGAAGGATTCTCCTTCAGTGGAAAGATGCGAGGCCCCCAAGCGTGGAATCCTGGATCAGCGATATGGCGGGGTTCATTAAATTGGAGAGGGTGAAATTCGCCTTGAGAGGGTCGGTACAAGGGTTCTTTAGGCGGTGGCAACCGTTCTTAGACTTCCTGGCAGAACGATAGACATTGGTCAATGGCAGCAGCAGCTGGGGGGGGGGGGGTTAACTTTATTTTGGTTTATGTTATTTACACTGGAGGGTCTGAGGGGGTGTATACACCTGTTGTGTTAAGTCGGGGTGTTAATGTTAATTTATTATTTAGGTACAGGGGGGGAGGGGTTTGGGGGGTTGCTTTTTTAGATTGTGTTTTGTACTTAACCCTGTTGGGTTCTTTTTTCTTTCTCATTTTGTTATTGATATTTTATGAAAACCTTTAATAAGATTTATTATTTTTTTAAAAACATGGCGCCGGGCGCGTACCCGGCCTGCCAAATAATGAACCCCAGTAACCCCCTCGCCAACGCCGGGCCAACCCTCCACCAGGACCCCCAGCCCTTGCCGAAGCCCCCCCTGGCCAGCGGAACGCCCCCCCCCCCCCCCTGATTGTGGCGGCGCTGGACACAGTCTGCAGCCGCCACGCGGGGTCCACAAAAAAAAAATACCACACGTGTTCCGCGCCATCGGGAATACGGCCCATTGGGGATGGAGCATCGGGGGAGGGTCTCACGTGACATCCGGAGGCCGTCCCGATGGCGTGCGCCGTTTTCGAGGGGGTGGAGCATCGGCGGCGCCCCCGATTTCGGCACAAACGGGGATCCTCTGGCCGATCGCCGAACGCAATTTCGGAGAATCACGCCCAATAAGTCAGATGACTAAATGCTTGGTCAAAGAGGTAAGGTTTAAGATGTGTTGTCATGGAGGAAAGTGAGGTCGAGAGGAGGAGAGTCATAGGGAGTGAAGTCTGGAGATTAGGGTCCAGACAACCAAAGCTTGTCATATCAGGAGCGGTTGAGGACTCTGTGTCTGTACTCGTTGGAGTTTAGAAGGATGAGCGGGGTTCTAGTAAAATGGCGGATGCTCAAGATGCCAGAATTGGAGGAGCGCAGATATCTTGGAGAGCTGTGGGAACTTGAGGAGGTTATAGAGATAGGGAGGCACACAAGATTGTGGAGGTGTCTTTCCTTACTCTTTTCCCAGGAC
Organism: Scyliorhinus torazame; assembly: GCF_047496885.1. Taxonomy (NCBI): domain Eukaryota; kingdom Metazoa; phylum Chordata; class Chondrichthyes; order Carcharhiniformes; family Scyliorhinidae; genus Scyliorhinus; species Scyliorhinus torazame. The sequence goes on along the minus strand of NC_092721.1, from coordinate 202,441,041 downwards.
TTGGGGACCATCGTCTAGGCCAACATTTTTATTGCCTCTCTATAGTTGCGCTTGAGAAGATGATGGTGAGTCTCCTTGTTGAACTGCTGAACTCCGCATGGTGTAGGTACACCCACTGTGCTGTTAGGGAGGCAGTTCCAGGATGTTGCCCCAGCGACAGTGAAGGAACGGCCAATATATTTCCAAGTCAGGGTGGTGAGTGACTTGGAGGGGGACCTCCAGGTGGTGGGGTTCCCAGGTATCTGCTGCTCTTGACCTTCTAGATGGAGAGGCCATGGGTTTGGAAGGTGCTGCCTAAAGAAACAAGATTGAGAAGCAGGATGAGAATTTGTAGGTTAGAGGCCACACTGAGTGTGGGACTTTGATCAAAAGTTAGGAATAAGGCAGCAAAATTTTATTTCCCAGTATTGTTGACAAGAATTCAATTTGCACTTAGAACAAACTTTAGACATTAGTCAGATTCTAATGTCATGGTTCCCACTCCCACCTTTTAATAACTTTTCACCTAACACTTCCCACCTGTAGTAATTGAAGCCCTGACCTCGTTCTCTTGTCAATAATTTAATGAGTTATGTTCCCATTGACTGGTAACCTTCCCATCTCTGTTATATAGTTATTGAATGTTTTATTTTACAGAAATGGATGACTGGAGGCCATTCAGCCCCCAGAGCCTGTCCCACCATTCAATGGTTCCCTAATACAGTGAATGGTAGAACCCTCAAGAGTATTGACAGTCAGAGAGATCTAGGTGTACAGGTCCACAGGTCACTGAAAGGGGCAACTCAGGTGGAGAAGGTAGTTAAGAAGGCATACGGCATGCTTGCCTTCATTGGCCGGGGCATTGAGTATAAAAATTGGCAAGTCATGTTGCAGCTGTATAGAACCTTAGTTAGGCCACACTTGGAGCATAGTGTTCAATTCTGGTCGCCACACTACCAGAAGGATGTGGAGGCTTTAGAGAGGGTGCAGAAGAGATTTACCAGGATGTTGCCTGGTATGGAGGGCATTAGCTATGAGGAGCGGTTGAATAAACTCGGTTTGTTCTCACTGGAACGAAGGAGGTTGAGGGGCGACCTGATAGAGGTCTACAAAATTATGGGGGGCATATACAGAGTGGATAGTCAGAGGCTTTTCCCCAGGGTAGAGGGGTCAATTACTCGGGTGAATAGGTTTAAGGTGCGAGGGGCAAGGTATAGAGTAGATGTACAAGGCAAGTTTTTACACAGAGGGTAGTGGGTGCCTGGAACTCGCTGCTGGAGGAGGTGGTGGAAGCAGGGATGACAGTGACGTTTAAGGGGCATCTTGACAATACATGAATAGGATGGGAATAGAGGGATACGGACCCAGGAAGTGTAGAAGATTTTAGTTTAGACGGGCAGCATGGTTGGCGCGGGCTTGGAGGGCCGAAGGGCCTGTTCTTGTGCTGTACTTTTCTTTGTTCTTTGTTTGTTCTAATACCGTTACCTGACAAAAACCTATCAATATCACTTTTGAAATTTATTGATCCCCAATCTCAGGGCTGGAGAGATTTCCATATTTCCACTACACCTTGGCTTAGATTTCCAGAGAGCCACGGAGATGCTCTGGTGAATCCAAAATGGTGGACAGACCCCAGGTCCAGAGGTCCCTCCCCGTGTCTAGTATTAAGTTCAAACATGTCCCATTTCCACTGCAGCTGGGGCTTGATCGTGCGGTGTGAGAATTGCCAATATTCAGATAAGCCACTATTCTATTGCTCGTGAGGATGGGCCCCATGTCGAAGGAGGAATGTGCTGGCCTTGGAAAGGGTCCAGGGGAGGTTCACAAGAATGATCCCGGGAATGAAGAGCTTGTCATATGGGGAGCGGTTGAGGACTCTAGGTCTGGACTCGGGAGTTTAGAGAGCAGTTAAGAGGTGTCGGTGTGTGCAACTAGAGTCATGCACAGGCTCGGATTGGATAAAGGCAGCGGATTTACCACATCCAACTCAGCTGGCTAAATCGAGGGAAGAATCTTCAGCCTGATATGGGGCTGAGAAGAGAGGTGACCAGCGCATAGTGCTCCACTGCCCCTTTCACGGAGGTAAGTGGCAGATAGTCAATTCAGGTGTTAAAGGCTAAATAAGGTCAATTATCAGAGGCTAACGAGCCCTAACCCTAACTCTAATGCTGTGGGCTTTGGGGGAAAAAACAGTCCCCTGAAAGTGGCGGAAGTGTTCAGTTGTTCAACGGTTCTGTGTTTGATCATGTGAGTCTGGTAACTGATCCCTGCTCACTGTGCTTGATTGGTTTACTCAGAGTAAAGTAAACCGAAACCACAGAACGTACTAGAGCTGAGTTGCAGATACTTTGTGATTGCAGAGCTTGGTTAAAGCATTCTCAATAAACCTGTTGCGGATGTAGAATCATCTCTGCATTGCTCTGAGGCAGATCGTGCGTTCTCGAGGGGCTCCCCTCTATAATGGCTGTGGCCATGTTTAAATTCAAATTTATTAAAGCTGCTGAGAGGGGACTTTACTCTCGGAGATCCCCCCCCCCCCTCACTCCTCCCATGCCCTCCCTCTTACTGCAATGTCAGGTTACAGCTCCTTCTGGGCTGGGTGTTTTTTTTTGGCCCTCTATTGGTATAACGGTTTGCTCAGTTGGCTGTATGGCTGGGCCGTGACGCAAAGTGATACCAACAACACGGGTTCAATCCCCGTACCAGCTGAGGTTGCAGTGAAGGTCCCGTCTTCTCAACCAAGTGGGCGGCACGGTAGCACAGTGGTTAGCACCGTTGCTTCACAGTTCCAGGGTCCCGGGTTCGATTCCCGGCCTGGGTCACTGTCTGTGCGGAGTCTGCACGTATGCCCCGTGTCTGCGTGGGTTTCCTCCGGGTGCTCCGGTTTCCTCCCACAGCCCATATGCACATATGCAGGTTAGGTGGATGGGCCACGATAAATTGCCCTTGGTGTCCAAAAAAGGTTAGGTGGGGTTACTGGGTTACGGGGGTAGGGTGGAGGTGTAGGATTATCTTTCCAAGGGCCGGTTCAGACTCGATGAGCCGAATGGCCTCCTGCTGCACTGTAAATTCTATGATTCTATGATAACCTTGCCCCTCGCCTGAGGTGTGGTGACCCCTCAGGTTAAATCACCACCAGTCAGCCCTCCCTCTCAAAGGGGAAAGCAGCCCATGGTCCTGTGAGACTGGGGCGACTTTCAGGGACCGCTCAGTTTCGAAGAACTCCAAAACGCACAATCCTGCCCCAGAATTTTCAAAGTAGGTCACCCTTACCCATGATGCCAGAGGTTTGGGGACACAAATTATCCCAAATCGGTGAGTGTGCTCCCGGATTCCCACTGCAGGGGTCCAGTAGAACCTTCAATACAATTCAAGGTTCAAATCCCTGGGCTAATTTGGATATATGTATTTCCAGGTTGCCTTTGCCTACCTCCCAGGATCACAGGCTTGTGAGAGGGACCAAGCCACAGAATTGAAACCTCCGAGCGACATTGTGTTGGATTGATTCGGCTAAGGGTGCTCGTTTGACTGATGTTGATTTGAGATGTTGGTCTTTAAACGCAATTGTTTCTGCGACATTTCAGAAAGTTCAATTGTTCAATCAGATGTAATTGGTTGGTGACCTGGGAAGGTTCAGTCAGAGGAGAGCATGTCCTGGTGAGAAATGACAGAACAGAATTGCTGTTTACACAGAATATTAATCTAACAAAATAGCAATTTATCACCAAGAGTGTGAACGCTTGTTGTTTTCCTCTTGAGATGCTTCCATTCCTGCTGAAAATCTGTTATGTTACTGTTAATCATTTGAATGTTTGTTTATTGTTCAAAGAATTCACTTACCACAATGCATGTTTCCAAATACATTCATGGTATAATCAGCAAGGCCGGCATTGCTCTTTTCTTTCTGGGGATCGTTGGCTAGGCCAGCATTTGTTGTCCATATCTAATTGCCCTTGAGAAGGTGGGGGTGAGCTGTCTTCTTGAACCGCTGCAGTCCCTGAGGTGTAGGTACACTCCCTGTGCTGTTAGCGAGGGAGTTCCAGGATTTTGTCCCGGCGATAATGAGGGAACGGCGGTACTTTTCCAAGTCAGGGTGGTGAGTGACTTGAAGGGGAACCTCCAGGTGGTGGGGTCTCCAGGTATCTGCTGCCCTTGTCCTTCTAGATGGCAGAGGTTGTGTGTTTGGAGGAGGCTGCTGATGGAGATTTGGTGAGTTGCTGCAGTAAATCTTGTAGTTGGTTGATGAGTTTTTTGCCCCTATCTGAGTGTCCCTGAGAAGTTGAAGGTGAGCCACCTTCTTGAATACAGTTTGTTAGGCCATGTTAGAGGGCAGTTCGCAGTCAAAGATGTGAAAAACCAAGACCAATCTTGATGAAAAGAATCTGGGAAATTCCTCTTTGGATTGAAGCGTTCAATTTTACAGTGTTCAATTTTGCGAGTCTGATAACTGATATATGCTCACTGTGCTTGGTTGGTCAAGCCTGGGTGTGGTCTCAGAGCAAAGTAAATAGAGATCGCAGAAGCTACTAGAAGCTGAGCTTTACTTATGTGTGCAGACATTTGTGATTGCAGAGATAGTTTAAAACTCTTGGAAATAAACCTGGTGCTCAGTTAGAAACTAGTGTCATCCCTCCGAGATATATAAAATATACAACATCGAGGGGATGGAAGCTAGGCCAGGTGGTCAGTGGGACTCCGCTAATTCTAGGTGGTACCTAGCCTCATGTATGAGCTGATCTCAGGTCCCGACAGAATCAGGTCCGCCTCGTGCTCGCTCAAAGGAATTCAGTGCAAATGTGTCTACCACACCAGTCGCCAGTGTGAGAAACCTTTACTGCTGTGGCTCGTCAGCCATTCCATTATCATTGTGTCAAGTGATCGGGAGGATGGTCGAAGGTGAAATAGGTGGACTTTGGGCATTTCTCATCTAACAACAACTAAATTTGACAACGGAGGGATCTTCTAAAATGCATTGGTGACCTGCTGAAAAACCAAAATCTATACCTCAATGTCCAAACACTCAGAGCCCAGTCATTTCTGCAGGATCATTTGTGTAGAATCGCATTCACAAGATGAAGTAGAGAGGTTGTATACAAAGAACAAAGAACAATACAGCACAGGAACAGGCCCTTCGGCCCTCCAAGCCTGTACCAGTCATGCTACCACCCTTGGCCAAATCCCTCAGCACTTCCTTGTGCTGTATCCCTCTATACCCATCTTATCCATGTGTTTGTCGAGATGCCTTTTGAACGCTGTTAATGTATCTGTTTCCACAACCTCCCCATGGCAACCCGTCCCAGTCACTCACTACCCTCTGTGTAAAAAACCTGCCTCGCACATCTCCTCTAAACTTTGCTCCACGGACCTTAAACCTATGCCCCCTGGTGACTGACCCCCTCCACCCTGGGAAAGAGTGCCTGCCCATCCACTCTATCCATGCATCTCATAATCTTGCGCACCTCTATCAGGTGACCCCTCAACCTCTTTCATTCTAAATATATAACTCCTTTCATAGCCTGAGGCCATCTGTGGACAGCAAGTTCCCACAAACAGCAATGTCATAATGACCAGGTGGTCTGTTCTTTTGTGTGTTGCGTGAGGGCTGATTTGTTTTTTTTTTGGAGGGGGGAGGACACTGTGGAGAGAGATCCCCTGCTCTCCTTTGCAACAGTGGTGGTGTGATCCAGCTGAGGGGGCCGACAGGGCTTTCAGGATGACGGAACGCTTCCTGGGACTAACTCACAATTCACGCCAGTGCATCGGAGCAGCATTAACAGGAGTTGATATTATCATTTAATTCAGGGCACTCCAGGGTCAGTTCTCTTTGTGTTAATTAGGTTCTTGTAATACTGTTGGCTTAGTCACTGCTCTGAGTCATTGCACTTAATAATGTCGCCCGTGTCAGGGTAACGCTGACAAAAATTCAAAATCACATCGAGCCAGATTCAACTCTTGCTCAATGCTTAATCGGGTCGCTGCTGGAGAGACTCTATCCTTCAAAGGGGTCCAGAAGTAGAGACTCTCTCTTTTGATGAAAACATAGAAAATAGGTGCAGGAGGAGGCCATTCGGCCCCTCGAGCCTGCACCACCATTCAATACGATCATGGCTGATCATGCAAATTCAGTATCCCACTCCCGCTTTCTCTCCATACCCCTTGATCCCTTCAGCCGCAAGGGCCACGATCAGCTCCCTCTTGAATATATCCAACGTACTGGCCCCAACAGCTTTCTGTGTTAGAGAATTCCACAACTTCACAACTCTCTGAGAGAAGAAGGTCTTCCTCACCTCAGTCCTGAATGGCTTCCCCCTTATTCTTAGGCTGTGACCCCTAGTTCTGGACGTCCCCAATATCGGGAACATTCTTCCCGCATCTAACCTGTCCAGTCCCAGCAGGATTTTATATGTTTCCATGAGATCCCCCCTCATTCATCTAAACTCCAGTGAGTACAAGCCCAGTCGATCCAGTCTTTCTTCATATGTCAGTCCTGCCATCCCAGGAATTAGTCTGGTGTACCTTCGCTGGATACGCTCAATAGCAAGAATTAGGAGACCAAAACTGTACACAATACTCAAGGTGTGGCCGAACCAAGGCTCTATATAACAACACCCTGGACTAGTGCACGGTCAATTTTAGCCCCATTTGACTTGGAGTCACAATGCAAGTGAATTAACCAATAATTAGAACATAGAAAAATACAGCACAGAACAGGCCCTTCGGCCCACGATGTTGTGCCGAACTTTTGTCCTAGATTAAGAAACAAATTAATCGACACCCCATCTTAGAAAAATACCCAGAGTCTATGGCCCCTGGCTGCTCAATAATTACCATCACCAGGTTTGTAAATGTAAACAAAATTACTGTTTACTTGTAACAAGAACTATAATGAATGCAGCAAAACAACTGGTTAACTATCATCTAATTCCTAATTCACTATTTTAACTTTCCTGCACCCTCTGCATCCACACACAAGATAGACAAACACAGAAGGGGAAGAAAGGGGTAAAAAAAAACATAAGTAAAAGTGAAAAAGAGTCTTTGCTTCAGATGGGTATTTCCAACACCTTATTCCAGTTTAAACTTTACTTTCAGTTCGAGATGTTTACTGTATATTAATTGAGGCCTCTGTGGTTTCAGGAAAACAGCACTCACAGTCTTTCTGGAGCGAGAGTGAGACTTGGTCTTTGTTTGCAGCTTGTAATGGTTCCCCCTGTAGATTCATTCATCCAGGTTATCTCCAGCCTCAGGAATACTCACAGCCTTTTTGTGTCCAGGAGTCATACTGAAACTCCTTGGGACTCTGAAAACCATTCCACTGGGATAGGATCCAATCACCACCTGTTACTGGGCATACGACAGCCTTTTGGGCCAATTCCTTGGCCCCCAGCCAATCAATCAAATCGAGTCCCATCCCATCTCTTTCTCTCTCTCTGGTGCCATAAAGTCTGAAACTCCTGTTCAATTGAGCAGAGATTAACGGAATGTCCCCTCCGGTAATTTCTGAACTCCTTGGGTGCGATTCTCCGCAAACTGACAGGGCGGGCAACTCCAGCGGGAAGGAGTGGCGTGAACCAGTCCGGCGTCGGGCCACCCCGAAGGTGCGGAATCCTCCACACCTTCAGGGGCTTGGCCAACGCCGGAGTGGTTTGCGCCGCAACGGCCGGCGCGGAAGGAGCCTGGCGCCACGCCAACCGCCGCCGAAGAGCCTCCATTGGCCGGCGCAAATTGACGCATGTGCGGGAGAGCCAGCGTGTGCTGGTGTCATCCCAGCGCATACGCAGGGGGGGTTGATCTGCGAGTCGGCCATGGCGGAGAGGAATAGAGTGCCCCCACGGCACAGGCCCGCCCGCAGATCGGTGGGCTCCGATCGCGGGCCAGGCCACCGTGGGGGCACCCCCCGAGGACCCCGGAGGCCCCCACGGAGCCAGGTCCCGCCGGTAAGGACCTGTTGTAATCTACGCCGGCGGGACTGGCCTAAAACGGGCGGCCACTTGGCCCATCGCGGGCCGGAGAATCGCCGGGGGGGGGGGCGCTACCAGCGGCCGCCGACCAGCGCGGCGCAATTCCCGCCCCCATAAATCCCCGGCGCCGGAGAATTCGGCAGCAGGCGGGGGCGGGATTCACGCAGCCCCCCGGCGATTCTCTGACCCAGCGGGGGGGGTTGGAGAATCCCGCCCCTTATTCTCTCTGCTGCTTGACTTAAAGATACAAGTCCATTCATCACCCATGGATCAAAAATGATAACAGCAAAATAAAAGAAAGGGGAAATAGGGGAATAAACAGGAAGAACCCTTCCACTTGCAAAGCTGTCCCTGATGGTTAGGCTCCCTCTCTCAAAGGGGTCCCTGATGGGGAGAATCCCTCTTTCGAAGGGCTTCCTGATTGGAAGAATGCCTGTTTGGATTCTCAGTTGAGATTGTTCAGAGCATTGGATGTCTGCCACCGAAAGTATTCATCAATTAGTTTGTTTTTCAATTGTTGGCAATGATTAACCCCTGGAAATCAGATAGTCACATCACCTGAGAGAAAATGCATGATTGTTAAAATGATCCCTCACTGGATAGTGAAGCCCATGAGAGGTTGTGTCAGAATCCATGTCTGCTATATTATTAGGGGCTGGTTTAGCACAGAGGGCTAAGAGCCCTTGTAATACAGAACAATGCCAGCAGCGTGGGTCCAATTCTGGCCTCCCCGAACAGGTGCCGGAATGTGGTGACTAGGGGCTTTTCACAGTAACTTAATTGAAGCCTCCTTGTGACAATAAGTTATTATTATTATTATTATTATTAAGGGGGCTCTTCGCTGGATATCTTGCCTCAGTTTTAAAGGAATGTTCTCGAGTGAAAAGCAACTCTCCATGTACCACTGACAGCAACACTGCCTGGTATAAGACACAGAGTTTACCTTCATTCTGTCTATATAATTACCATTTCACGGTCTATACTGCAAGTAATCTAACCTCTTTCTCTCCCTCTCCCTCCCGTTCCCTGTTCTTTTTTTCTCTCGCTTTTTCCCAATCTATCCGTCCGTTTCTTATTTCTCACTCCCTTGCAGTCTGGGTTTTATTCCTATTTTCTGATTGCCAATTTCTTCCTTTCTCTCTCTCTCTCTGTCGCCCTTTATTCATTTCTTTCTGCCTTCGTTTCTTTCCATCAACTCTCTCTTCTCGCTCTCTCTCTCTAACCCCACTCCACCCCACTGCATTCGACGTGTCCTCTCTCTCTCTCTGATTCCCTTTCTTCTTCGCTCTTTCTTCTATCTTTGTCCTTCCACCTTTCCCGATAATGTCTATCTCAGCATCAAGCATGCCTTGGGTACCCAATCCTGTCTAAACTGGGACACTCAGGCCGTGACTCTCCGGTATTTATGGTGAGTTTTTCAGGGAGTTTCCCACTGCTATTCAATGACACTTGGTCACGTTTTTTGGGGCCCTGGGGAGTTTCTCACCGGTTTAGCCCGCACTTAGAATTTCTTTTAGCACTGAGGAGCTGAACTCAGAGATGGGGCTGCCATTTTGAAAGGATGCCCTGATCGCCAAGTGAGGTTGTGGGTCCTCCCCCAACCCATGGGCAATGTCACCCCCCTCACACATGGGCACTACCCCACCCCCCCCCCTCCAAGTGAGGACAGCCCACTGTGGGGTCCCCCGGGGCTCCCCATCTTCATGACCTCACAAGCCCCCTTACAGCACCCTCTCTCTTCTGGGGCCCCCACCCATCATCTCCAACCTCCCGAGGCCCCTACTTTCCAACCCTGCAGACCCTCACCCTTTAAACCCCCCCCCCCCTCCACGGTCCTTTCATGGGCATGGCCCCCCTCGGGCCCTGACCCTTGGCAGTGCCACACTGGCACCTGGGCACCCTTGCATTGCCACCCTAGCACCCAGGTAGTGCTCCTACTAGCTTGGCACTGTCACCCAGACATCTTGGCAGTGCCAAGGTGCCCAGGTTCCAGGGGGAGGGCCACCCTGCACTGCCCTGACCACCCAGGGGCCTCTGATGGCCTGGGAGACCCCCCCGGGGGCCATTCCACCTGGTCCACGTTTGTGTGGACCAGCACTGATCAGTGCCCAGCTGCAGCCTCCCTGGGGAGGCCGGAGAATCGAAGGAAGCAGGTGGATCCCGGGTAAGTAGATCTTAAGTAGGTTTAAGACCTACTTCCGGGGATGCCATTTGGTCCCGCCCCTTTTGGGCACAGTTCCGACTCTGACGCCTTGCGGAAGGGCTCGCCCGGGATTCTCCGGTCACATTGTGCTCTCGCTTGAGAACAACACGGCAGGAGAATCACGCCCTAATGTGGTTAGAGACTTCAGTCATGTGGAGAGACTTTCTTTTGATTTATTGGATAGGATGTTGCCATCGTTGGCAAGGTCAGCACTTAGTGCCCATTCTGAACTGGCCTTGAACATTGTGGCTTGCTAGGCCACCTCAGAGCTAACAGTCAACTATAATGCCATTGGTCTGGCATCACATGTAGGCCAGACCAGATAAGAACAGCAGATTTCCTTCTCTTACATGGACTGGCTGGGTTTTTTTACAACAATCAATGGACGTTGTCATGATCATTATTGCTGAGATTAACTTTCCATTCCAGAATTATTAACCAAATTTAAATTCCATGGTGGGGTTTGAACCCATGACCCCAGCGCAGTAGCCTCGGGCCTCTGGATTACTAGTCCAGTGACGAAACCATTACGCCGCTGTCTGAAGAAGATAAAATTGCTTTCCTTAAAACAGACATGAAGAGGAGATTTGATGGGTGTTATTTTATATTTTCCAACTCAGGACGACACCGAGATGACACCATTCTCGTTGTGTCAACCATGTCTTGTTCACAGTGCTTCTAAATGTCTGCTCCATGCTCCAGCTCCAGCTTCCCGGGCTTTTGACAGTTTCTTGGCTTTTGTCAGTCTTAACTAATCAATCACAGTGAGCATCGATTGTAAGCAGACTCACGTAATACATGGTTGCCGTCCTCTCCGAGTCCGCCCCGCAAGAAGATGTCTGACGGATCTTGCAGGGCTGCGGAGGAAAGGAGGTCCTCCTTCAGAGAGGCCGGCCTGACGATCGGTGGGCACCGATCGCGGGCCAGACCGCATTTGAGGCCCACCCCCGGTGCAGGATCCCCCCTCGCCCCCCCGCAGGCCGCCCCCCCCCCCCCCCAGCGTTCCCGCGCTGTTCCCGCCGGCAGCGACCAGGTCTGGACGGCGCCGGGGGGGGGGGAACCCGCCGTTTTGGGCAGGCTGCTCGGCCCATCCGGCACTGAGAATCGCGGGGGTACCGGTGAATCGCCTTTTTGGCTGTCTCGGGTGATTCACTGGACCGCGCCGCGCAAAACGCGATTGTGCCGATCTGGCCGCTTCTGTGAATCGCGGGAGGGCGTCGGACCGGCGTCGCAGGGAAATTTGGCGACCCAGGCGATTCTCCCAACCGGCGCTGGAGCGGAGAATCGCGCCCATTACCTTTCAGACAGAAATTGGATAAATACTTGATATGTAAAAGAAATACTAAGCTATGGGGGACAGTGCAGAGCGACTGGGACTAATTGGAAAGCTCTGCAAATAGCCAGCACAAACCAAATGGGTTGAATGGCCTCTGTCGTGCTAGAATATTCTATGATGCAGTGACTCTAATTTACCCCCATCCTACCTGCACCCAAATCCAACTTGATGAATGGCAACACATGCTCCTGGGGCTGACGGGCCAAGTACTGAGCTTATGTCCTTCCTAAATCCTTATCCTTCTCAATGTCACCAGTCCTATATCTGGCACCTATAGTAAACATCCTCTACACTGTCTCCCATGGCCCTGATGTCCTAATCTTAGTGAATTTTCCCCTGTTTAGGAGAACCCTAAACTATAGATATCCTCTAGTGCAGAAGGAGGCCATTCGGCCCGTTGAGTCTGCACCAACTCTCTGAAAGAGCACCCAACCTGGGCTCACTCCCCTGCCCTATTCCCGTAACCCCATAACCCCACCTAACCCACACATCTTTGGACACTAAGGGACAGCTTAGCATGACCAATCCGCTTAACCCCACGCAAACATGCAGAGAAAGTGCAAACTCCACACAGACAGTCACCCATGGCCGGGATTGAACCCGGGTCTCTGTGGGGCAGCAGTGCCACTCTGCCGCCCGTATGTAAAATGTAACCATTGCCTCCTGTACACAAAGGGGTGGACAGAGAAACTTTCTTTATTGGCGCCTTCCTTCTGCTTTCTGATCTACCTTGGGCAATGCGTCAACTTTCGATTCATGTTCGATCTTTCCACCAATTGGGGACAGTTTATCCCTCTCTGCTCTGTCCAGGCCCCTCATGATTTTGAAAACCTCCATCAAATTTCCTTCTCCAAGGAAAACAATCCCAGCTTCCCTAATCTATCCACACAACTGAAGTTCCTCATCCCTGGAGCCATTCTTGGGAGTTGCTGGTATTACAATGAGTTGACCTCTTGTTGCCTCTTGTAAGCTACGAACGTTTCTGAGACTTGGCAGCGCTCAATGATCTGGCGCTGACTCGGGATTTAAAACCCAGAGCTTCATTTTATTCATTCACAGGATACAAGACCAATATTTACCGGCCATTAAATAAAAGCAGAAAATGCTGGCAGCTCTCAGCAGGCAGCCTCTGTGAAGAGAAACAGGGATTCCTGATCTTTGATCGGAACGTACTACCAGTCCAAACAATCCTGAGGAACGCCCAGATCCCGCGAGAAGCAGGATTGAAGGTTAGCAGTTGAAGGAACTTCAAAATGAGAGGCTTTCTGCTTTGTTTTTTAATAACTTTAAAGTACCCAATTCTTTTTTTCCAGTTAAGGGGTAATTTAGCATGGCCAATCCACCTACCCCGCACATCTTTGAGTTAGAACATAGAACATAGAACATTACAGCGCAGTACAGGCCCTTCGGCCCTCGATGTTGCGCCGACCTGTGAAACCACTCTAAAGCCCATCTGCACTATTCTCTTATCGTCCATATGTCTATCCAATGACCATTTGAATACCCTTAGTGTTGGCGAGTCCACTACTGTTGCAGGCAGGGCATTCCACGCCCTTACTACTCTCTGAGTAAAGAACCTACCTCTGACATCTGTCTTATATCTATCTCCCCTCAATTTAAAGCTATGTCCCCTCGTGCTAGACATCACCATCCGAGGAAGAAGGCTCTCACTGTCCACCCTATCCAATCCTCTGATCATCTTGTATGCCTCAATTAAGTTACCTCGTAACCTTCTTCTCTCTAACGAAAACAGCCTCAAGTCCCTCAGCCTTTCCTCATAAGATCTTCCCTCCATACCAGGCAACATTCTGGTAAATCTCATCTGCACCCTTTCCAATGCTTCCACATCCTTCCTATAATGCGGCGACCAGAATTGCACGCAATACTCCAAATGCGGCCGCACCAGAGTTTTGTACAGCTGCAACATGACCTAATGCTCCGAAACTCAATCCCTCAACCAATAAAAGCTAACACACCGTACGCCTTCTTAACAACCCTCTCAACCTGGGTGGCAACTTTCAGGGATCTATGTATATGGACACCGAGATCTCTCTGCTCATCCACACTGCCAAGAATCTTACCATTAGCCCAGTACTCTTGTCTTCCTGTTATTCCTTCCAAAATGAATCGCCTCACACTTTTCTGCATTAAACTCCATTTGCCACCTCTCAGCCCAGCGCTGCAGCTTATCTATCAAAGATTATCATAGAATTTACAGTGCAGAAGGAGGCCATTCGGCCCATCGAGTCTGCACCGGCTCTTGGAAAGAGCACCCTACCCAAGGTCAACACCTCCACCCTATCCCCATAACCCAGTAACCCCACCCAACACTAAGGGCAATTTTGGACACTAAGGGCAATTTATCATGGCCAATACACGTAACCTATGTCCCTCTGGAACTTGTAACATCCATCCGCACTGTCCACAACTCCACCGACTTTAGTGTCATCTGCAAATTTACTCACCCATCCTTCTACGCCCTCCTCCAGGTCATTTATAAAATGACAAACATCAGTGGCCCCAAAACAAATCCTTGTGGTATACCACTAGTAACTGGACTCCAGTCTGAACATTTCCCATCAACCACCACCCTTTGTCTTCTTCCAGCTAGCCAATTTCTGATACAAACTGCTAAATCACCCTGAATCCCATGCCTCCGTATTTTCTGCAGTAGCCTACCGTGGGGAACCTTATCAAACGCTTTGCTGAAATCCATATACACCACATCAACTGCTTTACCCTCATCCACCTGTTTGGTCACCTTCTCAAAGAACTCAAGGTTTGTGAGGCACGATCTACCCTTCACAAAACCGTAAAGTTTAGTTACCTCGTAATCTTGTTACCTTGACTATCTCTAATCAAATTATTCCTTTCCAGATGATTATACATCCTATCTCTTATAAACCTTTCCAAGATCTTGCCCACAACAGAAGTAAGGCTCACTGGTCTATAGTTACCGGGGTTGTCTCTACTCCCCTTCTTGAATAAGGGGACAACATTTGCTATCCTCCAGTCTTCTGGCACTATTCCTGTAGACAAAGATGACTTAAAGATCAAAGCCAAAGGCCCAGCAATCTCCTCCCTAGCTTCCCAGAGAATCCTAGGATAAATCCCATCCGGCCCAGGGGACTTATCTATTTTCACACTTTCCAGAATTGCTAACACCTCCTCCTTATGAACCTTAAGCCCTTCTAGTCTAGTAGCCTGAATCTCAGTATTCTCCTCGACAACATTGTCTTTTTCCTGTGTGAATACTGACGGAAAATATTCATTTAGCACCTCTCCTATCTCCTCGGACTCCAAGCACAACTTCCCACTACTGCCCTTGACTGATCCTACACTTACCCTACTCATTCGTTTATTCCTGACATATCTATAGAAAGCTTTAGGGTTATCCTTGATCCTACCTGCCAAAGACTTCTCATGTCCCCCCCTGGCTCTTCTTATCTCTCTCTTTAGGTCCTTCCTACCTAACTTGTAACTCTCGAGCGCCCTAACTGAACCTTCATGTCTCATCTTTACATAAGCCTCCTTCTTCCTCTTGACAAGTGTTTCGACTGCTTTAGTAAACCACAGTTCTCTTGCTCGACCACTTCCTCCCTGCCTGACAGGTACATACTTATCAAGGACACGCAGTAGCTGTTCCTTGAACAAGCTCCACATTTCCATTGTGCCCATCCCCTGCAGTTTTCCTCTCCATCCGTTGCATCCTAAGTCTTGCCTCATCGCATCATAATTGCCTTTCCCCCAGATATAACTCTTGCCCTGCGGTATAAACCTATCCCTTTCCATCACTAAAGTAAACGTAATCGAATTGTGGTCACTATCACCAAAGTGCTCACCTACCTCCAAATCTAACACCTTTACTGGTTCATTATCCAGTACCAAATCCAATATGGCCCCGCCTCTCGGTGGCCTATCTACATACTGTGTCAGGAAACCCTCCTGCACACAAAAACAGACCCATTTAAAGTACTGGAACTATAGCGTTTCCAGTCAATATTTGGAAAGTTAAAGTCCCCCATAACAACTACCCTGTTGCTTTCGCTTCTATCCAGAATCATCTTTGCAATCCTTTCCTCTACATCTCTGGAACTTTTCGGAGGCCTATAGAAAACCCCTAACAGGGTGACCTCTCCTTTCCTGTTTCTGACCTCAGCCCATATTACCTCAGTAGACGAGTCCTCATCAAGCGTCCTTTCTGCCACCGTAATACTGTCCTTGACTAACAATGCCACCCCTCCACCTCTTTTACCACCTTCCCTGCGCTTGCTGAAATATCTAAACCCCAGCACCTGCAACAACCATCCCTGTCCCTGCTCTATCCATGTCTCCGAAATGGGGGTGAAACCCACGCAGACACAGGAAGAATGTGCAAACTCCACACGGACATTGACTCGGGGCCGGGATCGAACCTGGGACGTCGACGCCGTGAGGGGGCTGTGGTTTTTTAAAAAAATGTTTTTATTGAGGATTGTTTTGTATTATACAGAGCAAAGGTAAGCGTGGACATACATTGAAAACAAAAGAAAAATAAAGAGAAATATATATACATCGGTCGACCTCTGTTATTTACATCAGTTATTTTACATTATTTACATTTTCTGCTTTTATTTAATGGCCGGTAAATATTGGTCGTGTATCCTGTGAATTAACAAAATAAAGCTCTGGGGTTTAAATTCCGAGTCAGCGCCACCACCCACGGTAGGAACAGACCATTGAGCGCTGCCAAGTCTCATAACCTTTCGGAGCTTACAAGAGGTGTGGTTCTGGTTGGGTCCCGGGCTCCCCTCTCCCCTTCTTCCTGAGCCTGCTCGCCCTCTGACCTTCTGGCGTGCATTCTTCCCTCGTCTGTTCTTGTGTCCTGCTTTGATTTGAATTGATTTTGATTTGATTTATTGTCACACGTACCGAAGTACAGTGAAAAGTATTTTTCTGCGGCCGAGGGAACGTACACAGTACGTACATGGCCGGCAAAAAGAATAATCGACAGAGTACATTGACAAATGGTACAACGACAAACAGTGATTGGTTATAGTGCGGAACAAGGGGTCAAACAAAGCAAATACATGAGCAAGAGCAGCATAGGGCATCGTGAATAGTGTCCTTACAGGGAATAGATCAGTCCAAGGGGGAGTCGTTGAGGAGTCTGGTAGCTGTGTGGATGTTCCAGTTCGGTTGGCGTAATGCCGTGTATTCACTTCTCCTGCTTGCCGATTTCCCCCTTTGGGTCCCCCCGTGTCGCGACCAGCCTTGCCACTTCTTTTTCTAGGGTGACGATCCGGTCGCCCTGGTCTGTTGCGGCCTTCTCCAGTTCTTTGATGGTGTTTTCCTGGGCTTCCAGCCGCCTCACCTGCCTTGTCCTGGGCCACCTGCATGGTCGCTAGAGCTTCCGCAACCGCACCCACTGACCGCAGCTTGAACATTGGTTCTTGTCTCTTCCCGGTGTTCTCTCAGCTCCCTTGAGAGAAACATCCTCCACTCATCTCCTGCCCTGGTGTGTGTGTGTGTGAGGGAGGGGGGGGGGGGGGGGGGGGGTTGCTCCTTGCACGCCCTCTGGCCCTTCTCGTTCTGGCGTGGCCTGGCCTTCGCCGCCTCGTGTGTCGGCCGGATTGGCCGTACGTTTCTCCAGGCCTTTTCCGCTCCTGGTTTCCACGCAGCAGACTCTGGAATGGCTGCTGTTTGGCACTTTCCCTTCGTATTGTTGCCAGTAGAGTTGTGGGGATGTTTTTTCTTTGTGTTAGCGGGCTATTTCGGGTGAAAAGAACCTATTTTCAGGGAGGAGGAGAGCCACCTGATGTGCGAATTCTCATCACATCCCCGACACCGGACGTGAGGGAGCAGTGCGAACCAGAGCGCTGTGTCGCCCAAATTTCAGCTGCTTTTAAGCATTTCTGATGAGAGAGTATCAAACAGAACCCTTTCTCCCTCTACAGGTGTAGTTTGATGGGCTGACTGTTTTCAGCACTTTGTGTTCAATAGGTTGCTCGTGGGTAGGGAGGGATTTTCCTCTGAGGAGGGGTTGAGTAGGTTGGGCCTGTGCTCACTGGCGTTGAGAAGAATGAGAGGCGACCATATTGAGACACAGGATTCTCAGGGGGTTTGACAGAATAGATACTGAGAGGATGTTTCCTCTTGTGGGAGAGTCCAGGACCAGGGGGCAGAATCTCAGGGTGAGGGGTCGCCCATTTAAGGCAGCGATGAGGAGGAATTTCTTCTCTAAGACGGTAGTGAATCTGTGGAATTATTTACCCCAGAGAGCTGTAGAGGCTGGGTCGTTAAGTGTGTTCAAGGCTGAGAGTTTTAATCAGTGAGGGAATCCAGGGTTTGGGGATAAAGCAGGAAGGTGGAGTCGCGAATTATCGGATCAACCATTGAATGGTGGAGCAGACTCGACCGACCGAATGACCTGATTCGGCTCCTGTGTCTTATGGTCTTATGATATTATAATTTTGGATTTTCAACATTTGCTGGACCATACTTTTTGTGTTCAATGCCCAATCTTACTTGAGTAGCTGATGGTGATATAACTGAAAGTCTCATTCGGCCAATTCAGAGGGCAGTTATGCAATTATCTTGTTGTGGGACTGACTCATATATTGGTTTGGACTGGGTATGTGCGGTCAATTGTTCTGTGTTTGCATATGTGAGTCTGGTAACTGAGCTATGCTCACTGTGCATGATGGATTAGGCCTGCTTGTGGACTCGAAGTAAACAGAGAGCAGATGCTACTCGAAGCATGAATTCTGACATGTGATTGCAGAAATACTTTCAAACTCTTGTAAATAAACCTGTTGTAAACTAGTGTCATCTCAGCATAGCTCCCCTTCCCTTCTATATTCAGTCTGGTTGTATTTTCTATCCGACATCTGTTATGAACACTTTTTCTTCCTTAACTTAATTTCTACCTCCTTTGCCATTCGGAGCTCTGGATTGGTTTTCCCTACCTTTCCCCTTTGAGGGCATATGTTTGATTATGCCCGCACTCGCTCTTCTTTGAAGGGTAGTTCATTGTTGAGTTACTGTGCTTCCTGCTAACCTTTGACTCCTGTTCATTCAGCCCAGATCCATTCTTAGAGAAGTGTGGAGAAGTATTGGATAAAAGCAAATTACTGCGGATGCGGGAATCTGAAACGAAAGAGAAAATGCAGGAAAATCTCAGCAGGTCTGGCAGCATCTGTAGGGAGAGAAAAGAGCTAACGTTTCGAGTCCGATGACTCTTTGTCAAAGCTAACAGACAGAGAAAGTGGGAAATATTGATACTGTGGAGTGAGAATGAAAGATGAGTCCTAGCCACAGAAACCCAGGGAAACCGGGTGCTAATGGCCACAGAAAGCAAGGGGAAAGAGTGCTAATGGCAGTCCCCAGAGAGGACAAAAGATGTGAAAGGCCAAACAGCAGAGAAACTAACATCAGAGGGTGAACTGTAGATGTGGGGGCGGAAGCAAAGAGGAGAAAGGTGAATAAGATTGGGGGGGTTAAATATATATAAAGAAAGAAATGGTAAAAGACAGTTAAAATGAAATGGGATGAAAACAAATGGGTCAAGGTGGGGTAGAGCCAATCATCTGAAGTTGTTGAATTCGATGTTGAGACCGTAAGGCTGTAGCGTGCCTAACCGGAAGATGAGATGTTGTTCCTCCAGTTTGCGTTGAGCTTCACTGGAACATTGCAGCGGGCCAAGAACAGACATGTGGGCATGGGAGCAGGGTCTTTTGTTAAAATGGCAAGCAATGGGAAGGTCAGGGTCCTGAATGCGCGCAGACCGAAGATGCTCAGCAAAGCGATCACCCAGTCTGCGTTTGGTCTCTCCGATATAGAGACAACCACATTGGGAGCAGCGAATGCAGTAGACCAGATTGACAGAGGTGCAAGTGAAACGCTGCTTAACCTGGAATGAGTGTTTTGGGCCTGGGGTGTTAAGCATGGAAGAGGTAAAGGGGCAGGTGTTACACCTTCTGTGATTGCATGGGAAGGTGCCATGGGTGATGTAGAGAAGTATTGTTGCAATTGTATAGGGTGTAAGTGAGACCACATCTGGAGTATTGTGTCCAGTTTAGGTCTCTTTATTTGAAGAAGGATGTGGTGGCATTGGAAGCAGTTCAAAGGAGATTCACCAGGTTGATTCCGGGGATAATGGGGTTGATGTGTGAGGAGAGATTAAACAATTTGTGTTTATACTTGCTGGAGTTTCGAAGGAAGAGAGGGGAACTGATTGAGGTCTATAAAATACCGAAAGGGATTGATAAAGTAAACTTAGACCAAATGTTCCCCCTTGTTGGGCAATCTAAAACAAGAGGTCACAGATATAGGTTGAGATGCGGTAGATTTAGAACTGAGATGAGGAGGAACTACTTCTTGCAGAGGGTGGTGAATTTGTGGAATTCGCTGCCCCATAGTGTGGTGGAATCTGAGTCATTATATGGTTTCAAGAAGGAGATAGATATATTTCTGATTTTAAAAATGTGCAAAAGGGATATGGGCAACAGTTGGGGAGGTGGATTTGAGACCAGGAAGAGATCAGCAATGGTCTGATTGAATGGGGGAGCAGGCTCGAGGGGCTGAATTGTCGACTTCTGCTCCTAATTTCAATGTTCCTATGTTCCTATACCCCATTGAAGTTGGCTTTTCCCTGAGTTAATTGTTCTTAATCTGGATTGTCCTTTTCCATAGCCTAAACTTTATGATATAATGATCACTGTTTCCTAAATGTCATTCTATTGGCACTAGATCCACTTGCTCCACTTCACTGAAAGAATCAAGTCTTGCGGTGCCTCCTTTCTCATTGGATTGGACACATACTTCTGGAGAAAATTCTCCTGAACACACTCTAGGAACTCTCGCCCCTCTCTGCCCTTTATACAACTACTCTCCCAGTCTCGATTCAGATAATTAAAGTCCCCCTTTGTAGCTACTCTATAATGTTTGCATATCCCTGTAATTTCCCTGCTGATTTGTTCCTCTCCATCCTCCCCACTAGTTGGTGGTCGATAGATGACCATGCACAATCTTATTGCACTTTTATCTTTTCCTGAGATCACACCACATAGAGTCAGTCCTTGATCCACCTGGGACAACCCCTGGAGCGCTGCAACTCTTCCCTTACTCTTTACTGCCCCCTTCTTCCTTTTTTTCCTTTCATATATTTTACGACCACCTCTTGTACTCAGGAATATTTAACACCCAGTCCTGCCCTTCCTTGAGCCAGGTCTCAGTTATCGCCAGAACATCATATTCCCACAATGTAATCGGTGCCTGTAACTGTCCAATCGTATTTACCACACTCCGTGCGCTCACACATGTTCACTGCAATCTGATTTAGACTCTATTATTTTCTCCTTTACTTTGACCCCGCCTATTAACTAACTCTTCCTTGTTGTAGGGCTGCCTGTCTCTCCCGATATTCCGTGCCCCTTGGTATTCACTCTGATATTATCTCCTGATTCCCACATCACTGCCAAGTTGGTTTAAACCTTCCCGAGGAGCAAGATTAAGGAACTGCTCAGGTTCTGTCCAGCTATGACCTGTACGGCCTGCACAGGTCCCACCTACCCCAGAGCCAGTCCCAATGTCATAAGAGCATAAGAACTAGGAGCAGGATTAGGCGATTCAGCCCCACCCCAGCACATTCCGCCACTCAATACGATCATGACTGTCCTCACCTTGGCCTCACCTCCACTTTCCCGCCTGTTCTCCATAACCCGTCAACCCATTCCTAATTAAACATCTGTCAATCTCCTCCTTAAGTTTACTCAGTGTCCCGGCATCCACTGCACTCTGGGGGAGTGAATTCCACAGATTTACAACTCTTTGAGAGAAGCAATTTCTCCTCCTCTCTGTTTTAAATCTGCTTCCCCTTATCCTAAAACTAAGATTTTTGGTTCCTGATATCTAAAGCCCTCCCTCCCACACCATTTTTCCAGCCAAACAGTCATAGAACATAGAATATAAAACATACTTTGCAGAAGGGTGCCATTCGGCCCATTGAGTCTGCACCAACCCACTTAAGCCCTCACTTCCATCCTATCCCAATAACCCCTCCTAACCTTTTTGGATAACTAAGGGCAATTTATCACAGCCAATCCACCTAACCTGCACATCTTTGGACTTGCGGGAGGAATCCGGAGCACCCGGAGGAAACCCACGCAGACACGAGGAGAACATGCAGACTCCGCACAGTGACCCAGCAGGGAATCGAACCTGGGAACCTGGCACTGTGAACCCACAGTGCTAGCCACTGTGCTGCCGTGCTGCCCATTCATCTGCTTTACCCTCCTATTTCTATAATCATGTGCGCGTGGTACTGGTGGGGTAAGCCGGAGATTTGTACTTTTGAGGTCCTGCTTGCTAACTTCCTACCTACCTCCTTAAATTCTGACTGCAGGATTGTATCCTTCTTTCTGTTCTCCATGGCAATGCTTCAACCAATCAGAGCTGACTTTCCAACCAATCAGCAACTTTTCCTCATGCAGTATAACTAGTTGCTCCCTTTGAAATTTGGTATTCCTGCGTTTGTCCTGATGACCGAAAGATGAAAAGCTTCGACAATGTGTCTCTTTTTTCTCAGTAATACCCCTTAAGGCTCATTAGTGAACCAGGTGGATTTTTCTGACACCCGAAAGTTTCATGATCACTTTTACTCTGGTCAGTTTTATTAATTCCAGGTTTTATTTGAAACTGAACATAAATTCTCAAAGCACCCTATTGGGATCTGAACTGACGTTCTCTGGATTTTTGATCCAGTTAAGTAATTACTGCACCATTGACACATCAGCAATAGTGACCTGATAGTCAGCCCAGTCTGCCCTCGCAGGTGGACACAGTATATTCCCACGGCTCGATTGGCAGAACGTTTTGGGATGTCCAGAGGAGGCACTATGGGAAAGTTACTCTTTTCTTCAGTTTACACCAGCAACAGGCAGACCCAAAAATGAGGTGCCAACCTAGTGAAGCTGCAACACAGGACTACTTGTGTGTAAAACAGCGGGAGCAGCAAGCAACACAGCCAAGCGATTCCACAACCAACACATCAGATCTAAGCTCTGCAGTCCTGCCACATCCAGCTGTGAATGGTGGTGGACAATCAAACAACTCACTGGAAGAGGGGGGTCCACAAATATCCCCATCCTCAATGATGGAGGAGCCCAGCACATCTGTACAAAAGACAAGACTGAGGCATTCGCAACAATCTTCAGTCAGAGGTGCCGAGTGGGTGATCCATCTCGGTCTCCTCCGGAGGTCCCCAGCATCACAGCTGTCAGTCCCCACGTGATATCGAGAAACGGCTGAAGGCAGTGGATACTGCAAAGGCTATGGGCCCTGACAATATTCCGGCAATAGTATCAGAGAATCATAGAATCCCGACAGTGCAGAAGGAGGCCATTCGGCCCATTGAGCCTGCACCGACCCTTGGAACTGCGCCCTACCTAGGCCCAAGTCCCCACCCTATCCCTGTAACCCAGTAAACCCACCTACCGTTTTGGACACTAAGGGGAAATTGAGCACGGCCAATCCACCTAACCTTCACATCTTTGGACTTGTGGGAGGAAACCGGAGCACCCGTAGGAAACCAACGCAGACACGGGGAGAAGGTGCAGACTCCACACAATCATCCAAGGCCGGAATTGAACCCGGGTCCCTGGCACTGTGAGGCAGCAGTGCTAACCACTGTGCCAATGTGTCGCCCAAGTACTGAAGGCATCTGCTCCAGAAATGGCCGTACCCCCTAGCCAAGCTGTTCCAGTACAGCTACAACACTGGTATCTACCCGGCAATGTGGAAAATTGCCCAGGTGTGTCCTGTACACAAGAAACAGGACAAATCCAACCCAGCCAATCACCATCCTATCAGTCTACTCTCCATCATCAGCAAAGTGATGGAAGGGGTCATCAACAGGGCTACAAAGCGGCGCTTACTCCGCAATAACCTGCTCAAGGACGCTCAGTTTGGGTTCCGCCAGGGTCACTCAGCTCCTGACCTCGTTACAGCTTTGGTTCAAACACGGACAAAAGAGCTGAACTCTGGAGGTGAGAGTGATGAAAAGGGTGTGATTCTCGTTAGCTCGTAACAGAATTCTCCTCTCGGTGTCCGGATTTCTTGTATTTTTCACTTTATTTGCGCAGCACATGCTGATTCTGCGATTTGGGAAATTGCGAAGGAGGTTGAGTTAATGCACTTCATTGACATGATTCCATCGACCTGGTTAATGACAGTTAATGAGTTCCCTTCACTCTCCAAATGGCTCGACTGTTTCCAGCCTGTCAGCAAATATACTGTTCGGATAAAGTTAATTAACCGTGAGCAAAAACGATCAAACAAAAACATTAAAAGTGAGTGGTTAAAAATGGGATTTTGTACAAATGTTGACTGGTAGACGGGTAAGGTCACTCAGTATAGAACGGAGCGGATTGGCCCTTCAGCTGGAAGTTTCCCAAATTTTTTGGGATACAGCGAGAAAACAAGGGAGAATCCCGCCAATTGCAGGAATACTTATGGAATATTGAAGCTTTTTAACAAGTGTGGGCTGGATTCTCCGTTTTTGGGACTATGTCCCCACGTCATCGTGAAAACTGCGGTCTTTGACGCCATGAAAACTGACGTCAAAAGGCCACATGTTCATAGCCTTGCAGGGGGCTGGCAGGCAGCTGTCGTAGAGCTCGCAGCTCCAGCTGCCGATACGGCCCCCGCACTCCCGGTTCCGAGGCCGCGACCGCCGCGTCGTGCTCGATAGCGAACTCAGCCCGCGGACCTGGACCGCCGAAACAGTGCTCCGCATCGGCCGCTCGCCCGCCCCTGGACCGCCCGCACACACAGCCCTCAGTCCCGAGTGAAGTCCCCCGTCATCTCCGATCGGCCCTCCCCCGACTGTGACGACCCCGGGCTGAGGACGCAGCCGCCACGCGAGTACCACGGACGGTGGGACCATGTCAGATCCACGCCGCCGGGAACTCGGCCGGTCAGGGGCGGAGAATCGCGGGGCGGGCCTCGGGCAGTGGGTGGATACTCGGCGCGGCGTACTCCACGAGTACACCGATTTTCGGTGGGCGGAGAATCGCGAAACCGCTGCCGGTCACGGTTTTGTGCGCGACAACAGATTCTCCTGGCGGTTTGCCTCAGATGCGCTTCACCCCGGGAAAACGTCACCGGTGCAATCAGTGGGCCGCTCCTTTTAAACGCCTCCCCAGCACTTGCTCCAATCCCAGTCTGGGGGAGGGTGGCTGCCAGGAAAATTGCGCCACGTTTCATGGAGGGAACCCTCACCGAACCTCTGGACGGGGTCGAGCAGAGACCTGACACCCCCTACCCACCATCGGCCAGACGCCCATCAAGCAAGGTCACACGCCCTCCCCCGCTGGGAGGCAGTGGCTCTGAGAGTCAGTACCAGCTCCCTCCATAAGAGGGCAGGACAATGATGCTGGAAGAAGATGAATGACCTTCTTCGTGCAGCCCGGGTAAGTCCACCTCCTCATGCCTTCTTGCTGCAGCCATTAACACACCATTCACACCTCCACAGTGATCCCTCTCCCATCCACCTTACTGATTCCCAACACTTGTCATGGCACCAACCCCTCACCCTCCCCATGGCCCCGCAGTAGATAATCTGCTACTCACATCCCTGCTCCCACTCCCCTCCCACACATGCCAGACTACATCACCATCTGACCCGGCAGGACTCCGCTTACACTCTCCCCATCTGTCTCATCGCAGGACAAACTCGAGCACAATCGGCGTGAGTGGGCACAGCCTGCCGGGGTCATGCCCGAGCTGAGAATCCCAATGCCCTTGAGCTGGCCGGCGAGGAGCAGGGCCGCACCTGTGCAGAGGGCGAGGTGGGGGCACCAGACAAAAGTGAGAACCCTCAACACCTGCAGCCATGGTGCAAGCCTCGTGAGAGTTAACTTTCTCCCATCAGTCTGCCCCTGTGGTGTGCTAATGCCATCTCGCTTCCCTTGCAGGTCAATCAGTGGATCAGCCCGGACCATCTTTGGGCCCTCTGGAGACCACAGACCAGAGCAGCTCCGAGGGAGACATCTCAGAGACAAACATCGAGGAAGTGTCCCAGCTGTCACTCACACCCTCCACATACTCACAGCTCGGTGGGATTACCGAGTCGGCAGGTTTCTGGGTCTCTGACTGGTGAGCACTTCACAGCTGAAGATCGCAGCAGCAGGAGGAAGGAGTGTTCCCAGGGATCCAGCACTCGGAGAGATGCCAGGATCCAGGTCTCTGCTGAGGTCCTGGCCAATGACGTGCCCTTGCGACTGGTCATCCCAGAGCTGCTTGAACTGTAAAGGCAGAGTCCCAGCATCAGGGAAGCATCCCTCCTCACACTGCAAGGCCGACTGGAGGAGTCCCTTCGCCTTCTGAACGAGGAGATAGTGCCGGCACTCCTATACAACGAGGCCAACACGGCGAGGACAGCGTTCATGTGGAGACCTTGGCGCAGGACGTGCTCTCCATGGCGGGGATGTCCACTCCATGGTTCAACTCATGACCTCCATGGCTGAGGGCGATGCCTGAAAACCAGCCACCAGACCCTTTTACAGCTTACGGCTCACAGCCAAGGGGGGGGGGCCACAAAAGAATGCGAGTGACCACGACCGCCGAGACGCTGAGACTGAACCCCCGCCACCCCCATCAGCCCCGAGTTGCACTTATCTGGGTCCCCCTGCATCCGCCCCGCTGCCCCCTCTGCAAACGACACCCTGGAGGTCGACGGTGACCCGACGCTCAAATCCGACATTCCCTTGGGAGGTGAGGTTGCCAGCTTCCCGTTTTTCCGGAGCTGTTGTAAATGGCGGCGGTGTGACGTCACGCCGGCAACCTAGGAATATTCAGTGAGGCGGGACGTCCCGGCTGTTGCATTCAAATGAAGTTCCTGAACTTTCCGTGGTGGGGTCCTCATTGTGCGACCGATGAGGGGCCTGGAAAGTTGGAAAGAACAATCTCTCCGATGTGTTGCTCCGGTTACCAAGTTGCCTGCCAGTGAGAACGGTCACTCCTCATTTACTCCTTCCTTATCAAAGTGAATCGCCTTACACTCCCCCGTGTGAAACCTCACCTGCCACCTGTCTCCCCATTTCACCATCTGCAACCCTCCTCACTGGGTAATCACTTTGTGAAATCGGCAACTGTTGCAATTTGGCTGGCAGACTCCCAAGTTCAGGCCCTGAATATGTATCGGAAAGAGATGTCGCAATACTGACCCCAAACCCCAGGGGGCGGGATTCTCCGCTCGCCGACGCCGAAATCGCGTTGGGCGATCAGCCGGAGAATCAACGTTCCGACCGAAGCAGGGGCGGCGCCTCTTTTGCGATGCCCCGCCCCCTCCAAAGTACACATTGCCTGAGGCCCCCCCCCCCCCCCGATGCTCCGCCCTCGACCGACGGAACTCGGCGCGGCGGCTGCGGACTCAGTCCAGCGCCGCCACAGTCGGGGTCGGGCCGATCCGCGGGCAGCTGGGGGTGGGGGGGGGGGGGGGGCTTCATCAGGGGCTGGGGGCATTGTGGGGGAGTGATCCAGGGCGAGCGAGCCGGCCGAAGTGGGGGACTGTATCCCGGGCCGGGTCCGTGGGCTGCATCCGCCATGTAGCACGGTGCGGGCACTGCAGCCCAGCGCCATGTGCAGCCACGCACCCGGCAATTCTTCGGGCCCTAGCGGCAGCTCGGGCCAGGTGCTCTGCGCTGCCTCCCTGCTAGTCCCCAGCAAAACGGGGGATCGGGAGCCGTTTTACGCCATTTTCTCCGGTGTAAAACGCCACCGTTCCCACGTCGGCATGGGGACATAGCCCCACAATCGGAGAATCGAGCCCATGATACTTCCCTCCACATCGTCAAACACGCAATCACCACCATTCTCTTCCTGTCCCTTAGTCAGGTTCGCATGTGTGGGGGGGGTTGGTATTTCACCAGAACCTCAAGCTAATGCTCTCGGGACTCAGGTTCAAATCCCACCACAGTAAATGGTTACATTTGAATCCTATAAAACTCTGGAATAAAGATCTAGTGACCACCATGGTACAGATACAATGCTGTTTGGCAGCGGGGAGGGGTTTGGCGGTGAGGGGGAGGAGTGACAGTGGGTGGGTGTGTGGAAGATACACTACACACAGGACTGGGGAAGATGTGCTGAGAGATTGCAAGCTAAGTTGTTTTATAATAATTGTCTTCGGGATATGAATAAATCGATAATTCGTATTGTCCGCCTTAGCTACTCAGACCTAAATCTCTGAACATCTGTCAGTGCTTCTTCCCAAGACCAGCACATTTTCTCCTCTCTCCCTCTCTTCACTCACAATTAGACGTGGAGATTTCACCGACTCCGGTTAAAACAACAGCTCCAGAGATCTAAACACATAACCCAGGCCGACATTGCCGGTGTAGCACTGAGGGAGTGCGGCACTGCCAGATGTGCCACCTTTCAGATGGGACGTTAACCCAAGACCTCTCATGTGGGTGTAAAAGATCCCACCGCCGCTACTATTTTGAGAAAAAGAGCGGGGTAGTCTTTCCCTTGTCGACATTCATCCCTCAACCAGTGTCACTGGAAATAGATGATTTGGGAGCTTGCTGTGCACAAATTGGCCATTGCACCCTTTCATTACATTTCAACAGTTTTAACTGAAAATGATGGTCATCCTGATAATTGGTCAGGTCACAGTTGGAGAATTGAGCCCAATTCCGGGACCCACACTTTAGGAAGGATGACAAGGCCTTGGAGAGGGTGAAGGGGAGGTTTACTCAGGTGGTTCCAAGGATGCGGGATTACAGTTAAGGTGGAGAAGCTGGGCTTGCTCGTCTTAGATCAGAGAAGGTTAATGGGGAGATTTCATCCATCGGACCATTGAACCAAAGAAAAGTAGCGTTGCAAAAGGAGGCCATTCGGCCCATCCCCATCGTGCCTGCGCCAGTCAACAATTCATTCAAGCTGTTCAAAGTTATGAAGGGTTTTGGTGGAGTCAATAAGGAGAAAATGTTTCCAGTGACAGGAGGGTGGGGAACCAGAGGGGACACTGATTGAGGAGAATCAGAAAAATAACCAGAGGGCAGTTGAAGAGAATGTTTTTCACACAGTTGTTACGATCTGGACGTTACTGGCTGAAAGAGCTGGGAAAGCAGGTTCAATAGGAACTTTCGAAGGTAATTGGGTAATACTTGAAATGGAAAAATTTACAGGATGGTGTTTGAAGGAAGTGGCGTGGGATTTATTTTATAAGTCTTTCAAAATATATAACTCATGGGGATGTTGGGTGGGGGGGTTGTTAGGGGTATTCAGTTGGGGGGATTGTGGGGGACGTTGGGTGTATTGGTTGTTGGGGATTGTGGGGGATGTTGGGTGGGGGGATTGTGGGGGATGTTGGGTGGGGGGTTTGTGGGGGATGTTGGGTGGGGGGATTGTGGGGGATGTGGGTGGGGGGTTTGTGGGGGATGTTGGGTGGGGGGATTGTTGGGGATGTGGGTTGGGATTGTGGGGGATGTGGGTGGGGGGATTGTGGGGGATGTTGGGTGGGGGGATTGTTGGCGATGTGGGTGGGGGGATTGTGGGGGATGTGGATGGGGGGATTGTTGGGGATGTGGGTGGGGGGATTATGGGGGATGTGGGTGGGGGGATTGTGGGGGATGTGGGTGGGGGGATTGGGGGGATGTGGGTGGGGGGATTATGGGGGATGTGGGTGGGTGGATTGTGGGGGATGTGAGTGGGGGGATTATGGGGGATGTTGGGTGGGGGGATTGTTGGCGATGTGGGTGGGGGATTGTGGGGGATGTGGATGGGGGGATTGTTGGGGATGTGGGTGGGGGGATTATGGGGGATGTGGGTGGGGGCATTGTGGGGGATGTGGGTGGGGGGATTGGGGGGGTGGGGGGATTATGGGGGATGTGGGTGGGTGGATTGTGGGGGATGTGAATGGGGGGATTATGGGGGATGTGAGTGGGGGGATTATGGGGGATGTGGGTGGGGGGATTGTGGGGGATGTGGGTGGAGGGATTATGGGGGATGTGGGTGGGGGCATTGTGGGGGATGTGGGTGGGGGGATTGGGGGGGTGGGGGGATTATGGTGGATGTGGGGGTGGGGGTTTGGGTGGCGGGTTTGGGAAGGTTTGGTGTGGGGACTGGGGGTGGCTGGGATTGCTGGTGGTGAGGACAATAGTTTTTTCAGACTATAAATATTTGCGACGGGACAGATAAGCAGCGTGGAAGGGTCACCTTGCCTGAGGATGGAATATAACATTTTGACACGTAGGCCCTCTCTCGTCTGGAGTCAATGTGAGTTGAACGCTGTCCCCATCGCTCTGGGGAAAATCTGTCAGAGTGAAATGGTGCAATGTGACCTTGCACCTTCAGCGAGCAAATTGCCTTAATCTCCTCCTGAGTCAGTCTGACTTCTCACTGAAACAGCTCTTTTTCCGGGAGAAACTTCAGCCACACATCATAGCTTCAAAAAGAGAAAATGCAATTGTTCTTAGTAAACTGGACTCTCAAAATACTTGAGGTGAAATTTGTACCTTTACTGCAACGTTAGTTCAAAAAATTCCTATTCTTTTATCCCTTTCATCGTCTACCCATCCATCCCATTAATCCCTCTAATATTACTCACATCTCCCCCCCCCCCCCCCCCCATCTCACCCCTTCCTCCTATATCATCCCACTCCCAATCCTACCCTCCATAGCATTCCTCTCATGGTGCGCCACTCCATGCTGCCCACTACCCCCAATCCTACTGGATTACTCCAGCCTGGGTAACTTGGTGTTGGTGACTCTTGGCCTCCCACAGCCACACCTCACCATCCCACAACCACTGGCAGTGTCTTCCGGGATCCAGCCTTCCACGTACTGCAGCCAACTCACTAACTAATCGGAAGAGTGCGGGTGGACACAGATTTGGATCATTATTCGTCACCCCTTCCTGCACCCAGAGACACATCATGCAGACTAAGCAAGTGCTAATTGTCTGCTGGACCTGCATGTTATCTTCCATCATTCATCTCCAAGGACACTCAACTCTGAATCGACACATTCCTCAGAAGAGACAGGGGTGGGGGAGGTGGGGATGAGGTCACAGTCTCGTGATCAGGGGGGCCGATCATTTAGGACTGAGATGGGGTGAAAGTTCCTCAGTCAAAGGGTTGTGAATCTTTGGAATTCTCTGCCCCGGAGGGTTACGGATGTTCAATCATTGAGTATATTCAAGACTGTCGATGGGTATTTGGGCACGAACGGGAAGGTGGAGTTAAGATAGATAATCCCGGTATGAATTTGTTGAATTGCAGGGCAGGGCTCGAGGGGGCGAATGGCCGACACAGGCTCCCATGTTCCTGTGTTTTGACTCCAAGTTCGTGTCAATGTTGGTTTCATGCTGCAACGGTGCGATGAACAGGGTGGTTTTGCCTGTCACACTGTGGCATTGTGTTAAACGCGAGTCTTTCTTGCTTTCTTTACACTATTGAATCCCATCCTCCAGAGCCGGCACTGAGGACTCAAGCCTTCTCCCTTCAATGAATAGACTGTTGATATCTCCCAAGGTTGCTGCGGATGTTGCTGTCAGTGTTATTCATGGGGAATTAATGAGAGGGAGACAGGATAATGGAACGCAAGGTTGCTATCGCTTCTGTAAGCTTGTTCTTTGACTGGAAAACCTGATTGGATTGCCACATTGTACTTGCTGCCTCTTTTCTATTATGTCTGGTTAATATGTTCTTGTAGCCTGGATATTAAGAGCACAGCACAGTGTGATTAGGATTAATCTGCACCCAAAAAGTAATGACTAACACTCATTTCATTTTGCATCAGTTTTCTCACCAATCTTCATCTTGTGAAGGAGTTGACTATTTTCTGACTTGAGAAAATATGTGGGGAGATTTGTGAAGAATTATGCAGGTGTTTTTGATAAAGCAAGTAGCGACAAAATGTTTCCTCCGGCAAGTGTAATTACGTAGAGGTTATAGTTTTAATTCTACTGAAAATGTTGCTGAAGCTTTTTGTCTCAGACTCATCAGGACAAATGCAGGAATGCCAAATTTCTAACAATCACAACAATTTATGCTGCAGGAGAAAAGACTGCTGATTGGTTGGCAAGTTGACTCTGGACGAGGTTGCCATGGAAAGTATGGGCTCCCCAAGATTCACGGCCAATCAGAGTCAGTTTGCTGTCCAATCAGCACCTTTTTCTCTTGTAGTATTATCATGCGACTGCCTGTAGATTAATTATCAAAAGAACTAAATGGGAAATGAGGAGAAAAGAGGGCACAGTGGTTAGCACTGCTGCCTCACAGTGCCAGGGACCCGGGATCGATTCCGGCTTCGGGTGACCGTCTGTGCGGAGTCTGCACTTTCTCCCCGTGTCTGCGTGGGTTTCCTCCGGGTGCTCCGGTTTCCTCCCACGGTCCAAAGATGTGCAGGTTAGGTGGATTTCTAAAGACAGAGGGTCGCTACGATGTGGAACCCACTATCTAAAACGGAAGTGAGTCAAATTCCATCGGAACTTTCAAAAGGCAATCAGACAAGTTCTTGAAGAGGCTGAGTCTGGAGGGTTATGGGGGAAGAGGAGGGGACAGATTTTTTGAAGGGCCGGCACAGGTCCGATGGACAGATTGTCCACCTTCCGTGTTGCAAGGATTGATGATTCTGCATGTTTTCCAAATGCTTTGACAGTGAGTTGGGGCAGATTACACATCCCAAGTCCAATTCTTAGCTTCATCCCCACTTTCCATGGAAGAGTCACTACAGTCTTCAAGGATTTCACCTTTCCTGCTCTGATTTCCCCAGTCCAGCACAATCAGCAGCAACTGTATCTCCGCTCCCACCCTGAGTTTCTTTATTCTGTCATGGGGTGTGGCCGGCGGCGGCCAGGCGACTGGAGTTTTAAAAAATAAATTTAGAGTACCCAATTCATTTTTTCCAATTAAGGGGCAATTTAGCATGGCCAATCCACCTACCCTGCACATCTTTGGGTTGAGGGAGCGAAACCCACGCAAACACGGGGAGAACGTGCAAACTCCACATGGACAGTGACCCAGAGCCGGGATTGAACCTGGGACCTCGGCGCCGTGAGGCAGCAGTGCTAACCACGTGCTGCCCTCCGACTGGAGTTTTTGATGAGGTAACAGAGAGGGTCGATGAGGTCAGTGCTGTTGATGTGGTGTACACGGGCTTCCAAAAGCCAATTGATACAGTGCCACGTGCCAGACTTGTGAGAAAAGTTAAACTCATGTAACAAAAGAGACAGCAACATGGGTATAGAATTGGCTGAGTAACAAGAAACAGAGAGCAACGGGTAGTGGATCAAGAACAGAAAATACTGGACAATCTCAGCAGGTCTGACAGCATCTGTGGAGAGAGAAGGGAGCGAACGTTTCGAGTCATCCAGACTCAAAATATTAGCTTCCTTTCTTCAAAATGACACAGACAAGTTGGCGGAATTGGGCAGACAGATGGCGGATGAAGTTCAACGTGGAGAAATCTGAAGTGGTTCATTTTGGTAGGAAGAATATGGAGAGACAATATAAAATAAAGGATACAATTCTAAAAAGAGCAGAGGGACCTGGTGGATATGTGGAAAAGCCATTGAAGGTGGCAGGGGAGCTTGAGAGCACAGTTAGTAAAGAATATAGCACTCTGGCTTCATTAATAGGGGCACTGAGTGCAAAAGCAAAGAGTTGCCGTTGAACCTGTTGGAAGACACTAGTTTGGCCTGAGCTGGAATATGGCACCCAGCTCTGGGAACTATGCTTTAGGAACGCATTGGACAGAGTGCAGAAGATATTAATGGGAATGTTTCCAGGAATGAGGAACTTCAGTTATGTAAAGAGATTGGGGAAGTTGGGAATGTTCTCCTTGGAGAAGGTTGAGAGGAGATTTGATAGAGGTGTTCAAAACCATGAGGGATCTGTACAAAGCAGATAGGGAGGATCAAGAATCAGAGGGCACAGATTTAAGGTAATTGGTTAAAGAAGCAATATAGACATGAGAAACCTTTTCACGCAGCGAGCGGTTAGGATCTGGGATGCACTGTCTGTGAGTGTGGTGGAGGCAGATTCACACAGTGAGTGGTTAGGATCTGGAATGCACTGTCTGTGAGTGTGGTGGAGACAGATTCACACAGCGAGTGGTTAGGATCTGGAATACACTGTCTGTGAGTGTGGTGGAGACAGACTCACACAGCGAGTGGTTAGGATCTGGAATGCACTGTCTGTGAGTGTGGTGGAGACAGATTCACACAGCGAGTGGTTAGGATCTGGAATACACTGTCTGTGAGTGTGGTGGAGACAGACTCACACAGCGAGTGGTTAGGATCTGGAATGCACTGTCTGTGAGTGTGGTGGAGGCAGATTCACGCAGCGAGCGGTTAGGATCTGGAATGCACTGTCTGTGAGTGTGGTGGAGACAGATTCACACAGCGAGTGGTTAGGGTCTGGAATACACTGTCTGTGAGTGTGGTGGAGACAGACTCACACAGCGAGTGGTTAGGATCTGGAATGCACTGTCTGTGAGTGTGGTGGAGGCAGATTCACACAGCGAGTGGTTAGGATCTGGAATACACTGTCTGTGAGTGTGGTGGAGACAGACTCACACAGCGAGTGGTTAGGATCTGGAATGTACTGTCTGTGAGTGTGGTGGAGACAGATTCAAGCAGCGAGTGGATAGGATCTGGAATGTACTGTCTGTGAGTGTGGTGGAAGAGGGGTCAACTGAAGCATTTGAAAAGGAATTCAAGCGTTATGTGAAAAGGAAGAATGTGCACGATTACAGGGAGTAGGCGAGAGAATGGCATTGGGTGTATTCCACCTTCAGAGGGCTAGCACACACATGACAGGCCGAATATCTTCCTTCTGTGTTGTATCATACTATGATTCTATTTTACTCCAGTTTGTGGGAAAGGAGTGTTTTGTATGCCATAGAATCCCAACACTGCAGAAGGAGGCCATTCGTCCGGTCGAGTGTGCACGGAGCCTCCGAAACAGCACCCCATCTTGGCCCACTCCCCTGCCTTATCCCCATAACCCCACCTAACCGGCACATCTTTGGACATCAAGGGGCAATTTAGCACGGCCAACCTGCCTAACCTGCACACCTTTGGTCTTGAGAGGAAACCGGAGCACCCGGAGGAAACCCACGCACACACGGAGAGAACGTGCAGACTCCACACAGTCACCCGAGGCCGGAATTGAACCTGGGTCCCTGACGCTGTGCGGCAGCGGTGCTAACCACTGTGCCACCATGCTGTCGTCTTGATATTGGCCCAAACTGCTTGGCTCTAATTATAAGATTATGCCCCTTTGTTCTGGACTCAATCCACTGAAGGAAAATAAATCTCTATCTACCCTGTCAACTCCTATAATCACCTTTAACACTTCAGTTATATAATCCCTTAAACTTTTGCTCACCGCTCCTATTATCTCTTTACATGCTCGTTGTCAAATTTCATTTCATCATCTTGTTTTGTGTTCATTCCATTATGTTAAAGGTGTTATATAAGTTGTTATTGCTGCTGCTCTATATGAGAGGGAGTAGAAATCCAGCGAGCGTACTTTAACCCTATTAGCCCCATTTATATATGATCCAAGTGGATTTATGCCAAGCTTGCTTGTGATTGGCTTTTGTGCTTTTGGGGTTATGGGGCCCATTGTCCCTCACAGCCCAGTTCTGAGTTGGCGTCATGGAGATACCCTCCTGGGTGCTGTCCCTCGAGCCCGAGAATTGTCCGACAGAGTTAAGCAGAGACTTTAACCGAGGAATGTGCTCCCAGCAGCAGCAATGCCGATCCTGGTGGAACAAGCCGGTTACGACTTCAGCCAAGCACTCAGTTTTGGAAATGGATTTTTATCAGCGGTGAGAGTGGTTGCCATGGGAACCCGCAGGGCCGACTTGATTCGGGAAGGCTGCAGTGACTGCAAATGAGGGGAAATGGGAGCAGGGGTTTTGAAAGGAAGCTTGGAGAGAGTGTCAGCCGAGCACTTTGACATTCCATTCGGGAATGAAGCAATCAGATCATCACCTTCTTTCCGAGAAAGTGACAAAGTGTTTTACTCACTCCATCTTCTGTGCTTCATGTCATTGTTTTTGTAAGGTTTACGTGGCAACTATTGTTCAGATAGTGCCCTCCACGCCCAGGAAGACATATTTTCTGCTGCTCTCTAGGGTACAGTTCCTTGTAAAGAGAGGATGAACCTGCATTTATATAGCGCCTTTTGCAACCTGGGCTGTCCCAAAGCATCTTAGTGCCATACAAGGGCAGCAACTGTTGCAATGAAGGAAACACAGAATTTTCACACTGCAAGCTCCAATAAACAATAACGCGATTCATAGAAGCCCTACAGTGCAGAAGGACGCCATTCTGCCCATCGAGTCTGCACCGACCCTACAAAAGAGCACCCGACATAGGACCTCTCCCCTGCCCTACCCCGGTTAACCTTCACATCTTTGGACACTAAGGAGCAATTTAGCGTGGCCGATCCACCTAACCTGCACATCTTTGGACTGTGGGAGGAAACCGGAGCACCCGGAGGAAACCCACGCACACACGGGGAGAACGTGCAGACTCCGCACAGACAGTCACCCGAGGCCGGAATCGAACCCGGGTCCCGACGCTATGAGGTAGCAGTGCTAACCGCTGTGCCAACGTGCTGCCCACTGACCAATCATGAAATTGGTTGAAGGAAAGGAATAGATGATTTGCATTTATCTTAATATGACTATTAGATGTCTCAAAGTGTTTTTCGGTCAATGAAACATTATTAAAGTGTAATGTAAACTGTTGTAATGTAGGCAACACAGCTGCCAATACATGCAGAGCAAGATTCCACAAACAGCAATGTGATAATGACCAAATAGTCTGATTTTAGTGATGTGGATCGATATTGGCCAGAACACTGGGGGAGAACTCCCCTACTCTTCTTTGCAATGGAGCCATGGGACCTTCCACACCCATTTGAGCAGACAGATGGGACCTTGGTTTAATGTGTCAGCCAGAAGACTCAACCAGTGACCCTGCAGCACTCCCTCAGTGCTGAGGCGGGAGTGTCAGCCTGGACTTGGTGTTAAATTCCTTGGAGTGGGTCCTGTGCCCCGAATCGTGCAATTCAAAGTCGAGGGCGCTACCCGCCAAGTCACAGCTGCTGACGACGCTCAAGGATCACACACAAGTAGTTAATCAGTGGATGGTTTAGCACAGTGGGCTAAACAGCTGGCTTGTAATGCAGAACAAGGCCAGCAGAGCGGCTTCAATTCCCGTACTGGCCTCCCCGAACAGGCGCCGGAATGTGGTGACTAGGGGCTTTTCACAGTAACTTAATTGAAGCCTACTTGTGACAGTAAGCGATTATTATTATTATTCTTAATTAATTACTTGGAAAGTTAGCTACATGCCAACTCTCCTGGTTCCAGATCAGGCAGATGGGACTTCAAACTCCCATCACTCAATCCCACCATCTCCCCATATCCCTCAATCCCACACATCCACTTTCTCCTGTTATCCCTCTATCCCACCTTCTCCCCATGCCTCTCAATCCCACCTACCGACCTTCTCCCCATATCTCTCAAACCAACCATCTCCCTATAACCCTCAATCCCACACATCCACCTTCTCCCCATATCCCTCAATCCACCTTCTCCCCATATCCCTCTCTCCAACCTTCTCCCCATATCCCTCAATCCCAACTTCTCCCCATATCCCTCTATCCCATCTTCTCCCCATATCCCTCTATCCCACCTTCTCCCCATATCTCTCAATCCCACCTTCTCCCCATATCCCTCAATCCCACCAACCCTCCTTCTCCCCACATCCATCATTACCACCAACCCACCTTTGCCCCACATCCCTCAATCCACCTTCTCCCCATATCCCTCAATTCCTCTCACCCAACTCCTCCTCATATCTTTTAATTCCACCTCCACCCCATCTCCTCAATCTCACATCCCTCAATCCCACCAACCCATCTTTCCCCCATATCCCTCAACCCACCTGCTCCCCATATCCCTCAATCCCACCAACCCATCTCCTTCCATATCCTCAAACCCACCAACTTCTTCCCCCATATCCCTCAATCTCACCTACCGGGAGCGCGGTAGCACACGCGGCTAGCACTGTGGCTTCACAGCTCCAGGGTCCCAGGTTTGATTCCCTGCTGGGTCACTGTCTGTGCGGAGTCTGCACGTTCTCTCCGTGTGTGCATGGGTTTCCTCCGGGTGCTCCGGTTTCCTCTCACAGTCCAAAGACGTGCAGGTTAGGTGGATTGGCCGTGCTAAATTGCCCTTAGTGTCCAAAAAGGTTAGGAGGGGTTATTGGGTTATGGGGATAGGGTGGAAGTGAGGGCTTAAATGGGTTGGTGCAGACTCGATGGGCCGAATGGCCTCCTTCTGCACTGTATGTTCTATGTATCTCTATGTATCTCCCATATCCTTCAATCCCACCCACCCATTTTCTCCCCATATCTCTCAATCCCACCTTCTCCCCACGTCCTTCAATCCCAGCTCGGGAAAATGCATTACTCATCACTGTTGCAAAGTGCTAATTAAAGTACATCAGGTGACACTCTCAAAGAACAAAAGAACAAAGAACAAAGAAAAGTACAGCACAGGAACAGGCCCTTCGGCCCTCCAAGCCTGTGCCGACCATGCTGCCCGTCTAAACTAAAATCTTCCACACTTGCTGGGTCCGTATCCCTTTATTCCCATCCTATTCATGTATTTGTCAAGATGCCCCTTAAATGTCACTATCGTCCCTGCTTCCACCACCTCCTCCGGCAGCGAGTTCCAGTCACCCACTACCCTCTGTGTAAAAAACCTGCCTCGTACATCTCCTCTAAACCTTGCCCCTCGCACCTTAAACCTATGCCCCCTAGTAATTGACCCCTTTACCCTGGGGAAAAGCCTCTGACTATCCACTCTGTCTATGCCCCTCATAATTTTGTTGACCTCTATCAGGTCGCCCCTCAACCTCCGTCGTTCCAGTGGGAACAAACCGAGTTTATACAACCTCTCCTCATAGCTAATGCCCTCCATACCAGGCAACATCCTGGTAAATCTCTTCTGCACACTCTTTAAAGCCTCCACGTCCTTCTGGCAGTGTGGCGACCAGAATTGAACACTATACTCCAAGTGTGGCCTAACTAAGGTTCTATACAGCTGCAACATGACTTGCCAATTCTTATACTTAATGCCCCGGCCAATGAAGGCAAGCATGCCGTATGCCTTCTTGACTACCTTCTCCACCTGTGATGCCCCTTTCAGTGACCTGTGGACCTGTACTCCTAGATCTCTCTGACTGTCAATACTCTTGAGGGTTCTGCCATTCACTGTATATTCCCTACTTGCATTAGACCTTCCAAAATGCATTACCTCACATTTGTCCGGATTAAACTCCATCTGCCATCTGTCCGCCCAAGTCTCCAAACGATCTAAATCCTGCTGCATCCTCTGACAGTCCTCATCGCTATCTGCAATTCCACCAACCTTTGTGTCATCTGCAAACTTACTAATCAGACCAGTTACATTTTCCTCCAAATCATTTATATATACTACAAACAGCAAAGGTCCCAGCACTGATTCCTGCGGAACACCACTAGCCACAGCCCTCCAATCAGAAAAGCTTCCTTCCATTGCTCCTCTCTGCCTTCTATGACCTAGCCAGTTCTGTATCTGCCTTGCCAGCTCACCCCTGATCCCATGTGACTTCACGTTGCACTTTAAGGAAGAATGTGTACTCAGCATTTCTGACTCTCGTCTGTAAATTCTCAACCCTTCCCACTTTGCTTCATGATCTAATCCAGGGTGGCAAGAAAGGTGGATGAGGAGAGAGAAATTAATCACATTTACATAGCACCTCTCACATCCAAAGCACTTTGCTGCCAGTGAAGCATTCATTAAAGTACGGTCACTGTTGTCCTGTAGGAAACATGGCAGCCAATTTGTGCACAGCAGGATCCCAGAAGCACCAATGTGATGAGGACACAACTGATTTTAGTGATGCTGATTGAGGAATTGTTTATTTTTATTGGTACACCGGGGGGGGGGGGGGATTCTCGTACTCTTCAGTGCAATAAGCATCTGGGAGGGCGGCTGGGGCCTCTGTTTAGTGCCTCATCCAAAAGGTGGCACCACTGACAATGTCGCACTCCCTCAGCGGCACATCAGCCTGCAGCTATGGAGTGGGTCTTGAACTTTCTGATGAAGCGTCGAGAATACTGAGGCATGACTGACGTCACAAATACTCCATCAACCCCAGTTGTTATTGAGAAAACCCACCCATGGCGGCAAATGGTGAGGAAAGGGATTGCTGTGATTCCCCATATAGTTGAATAGCCTGGTACTCTTGACCGTGAAGGATGTGTGGATTCAGCGGAGGAAAGGGATTGAAGGGTCAGCA
Source organism: Scyliorhinus torazame (assembly GCF_047496885.1). Classification (NCBI taxonomy): domain Eukaryota; kingdom Metazoa; phylum Chordata; class Chondrichthyes; order Carcharhiniformes; family Scyliorhinidae; genus Scyliorhinus; species Scyliorhinus torazame. The sequence goes on along the minus strand of NC_092721.1, from coordinate 202,401,202 downwards.
ATGACAGAAATATTCAGGTCAAGAAATCCTGCCCCACGCCTGTCCCTTTACATTGGATGGGAGGGTGGCATTGTGGGAATGCCCCTGGGTTAATAATCAAGAGACTGGGACTAATGGTCAAGGGGCATGAGTTCAAGTCCCACCATGGCATCTGGTGGAATTTCAATGAATGAAGCTGCAGTGATGGAGACCCTGAAATATTCAGGTCGGTGTGTACCGTCTACAAGATGCACTGCAGGAACTTACCAAGGCTCCTGAGGCAGCTCCTTCCAAACCCACGACCACTGCCATCTAGGAGGACAAGAGCAGCAGATACCTGGGAGCCCACCACCTGGAGGTTCCCCTCCAAGTCACTCACCACCCTGACTTGGAAATACATCAGCTGAATCTTCGCTGTCGCTGGAGCAACATCCTGGAACTCCCTCCCTAACAGCACTGTAGATGTACCTACACCACTTGGACTGCAGCACTTCGAGAAGACCAATTAGGGAGGCGGCAATAAATGGTGGTCTACACAGATGGTGTCTGTGGTGGGCCATTTGTCACGTTGAAACATGGTGGAGGAGTTTAAAGTGGTGCGGGACCCTCCTGTGTCCCAAAGAAATTCGACTGGTTGTCCCTGGACTGACTGTGGCTGTGACTACTGGCCTACCTGATTTGTCCCATCAGAGTCGCCAATAATGTTGCTCTTTAATGTGATGAGGCTCTATTTATGATATGATGTTATGTCCCAACAGCGTCGCCAATACTGTGTGTGTTTCTATTTCTCTTACTGAACCACAAGGCTTTCCCGTATATCGGTCAAATGACCACACAACCAGTTAGTCAGTTCAAGTTCAAAGATGGTTTATTTACACACAAGGTTTACTTCGACATGCAAGCACAATATACTACAGGTTAAACTACACCTATCAGCGACAATAACCTATACTTAACTTCAGGGCGACCGGCACTGTGCAAGTGAATAAGGCCTTTATCTTGATCTCACGTGGCTGGTTTGAAGAAGTGACTCTGTCTCTGCTGGGCTCAGCCGCCAGGTAGCGATCGTTGGTCTTGAACTTGGCTGTCTGGTCGTTATGCTGCAGTTGGGTTGGCACAGGCCGGATTCAAAAGAGACAGAACACATGGCTGTGTCCCCTTTTATCCCTCTGGGATTTCGCGCTCTTTGGGGCGGTCCTTGATCTTGGACCCAATAGTTCGACAGGGCTCTGATCACTGCCTTCGATTTCGGCCAATAAAGGGGCGGGTGCCTTGGTGGCTGGGCAGGTCCTTCGCGGTCATTGACCTTGGCAGTTGGGCTCTCTGAGTAAGGGGAGTGGCGCCGATCAGTCTGCGGCCGTACCGGTTTCTTGATTGGAGTCCTATTGTTCTGGGGAACGGGCCATTAAAATGCAAACGAGCGGGGGTTTCGATTAGGTCTATCTACCTGCGTTTAAAATACACAGAAGCTCTGTATCTGTCTGAGTCCTGGGTTGGCCATAATTCCCATGGTCCTTTGCAGGTGGCCATCTCAGATGGCTACACCTGATCCCCAGCACGGGCAATATGGCACCTTGGCACAGTCAGTCTGGGGACTAACTACTCCCTTGAATCTGGACGACGCCCATTGAGGGTAAGATCCAGATCACGACGCCTCGCGAGATCTCTTTAGATCTTGCAAGGCGTAACAAGCATCATAGGTCTTGCGAGATATACTGGCCCCATCATGTCCCGAGTCAGGCTGTTAGATCGCGGTCTCGGTGCTGACTAAGTGGAAATGGGTGATGTTCGGACCCAGTTACCTATGTTTGGATGAGGTTCACTAACAAATGCTGTTCCCACCAGGTACAAGGACTCCGGGGAGACCGGTTTAAGATTTCGGGTATGAGGCACAGGGGGGGGGGGGGGGAAATGTGAGGAAGAAGATGTTTACACAGCGAGAGGTAATGAGCTGGAACTCGCCGCCCACGAGGGGGGTGGAAGCGGAGACAATGAATGACCTCAAAAGGAAATTGGATGAGCTCTTGAGGGGAATAAACCTGCAGAGTTACGGGGATAAAGCAGGAAATGGGACTGACTGGATTGGCCCACAGAGAGATAGCATGGACCCGATGGAATGAATGGCCTCCTCTGTGCTGTAAATGTCTCCATGTCTACGACATGATAAGAACATTATGAATAGGAGCAAGGGTAGGTCACACAGCCTCTCATAGAATGACGGAGTCAGTAGAACACATAAGGAAGCCATTTAGCCCATCGAGTGCATACTGTCTCTCTATGGAGCAATCCAGTCAGTGCCATTGCCCCATGGAGCCCTGCAAGTCAATTCCCTTCAAGAGCCCATCCGATTTCCTTTTGAATAATTCACCGTCTCTGCCTCGAGCGCCCTCGTGGGCAGTGTGTTCCTGGTTATTGCCTGCTCTGCCATGCAGTACGATCATTGTTGATCTGTCTGTGGTTTCAGCTCTCCCCCATAACCCTCCACTCCCTCCTCGATCAAAACTCTGTCTAACTCGGCCTGGATCATATTCAATGACCCACAGCCTCCACTGCCCTCTGGGAAAGATAATTCCACAGACCCTCGACCCTCTGAGAGAAGAGATCCTTCCTCATCTCTGCCTGAAACGGGAGGCCCCTTATTCTGAAACCGTGTGCCCCAGTTTGAGATTCCCTCTTGAGGGAGAAATAGATATTATTCAGCGGCAAGCTGTCGGCAGGAGGTCTCGCTTTGCCTCCAGCCGACTGTCCCAGGTGTCGGACGCCACAGGAATCAGCAGCCACCTCCTTGGAGATGGTCAGGCACTGAATCCAGGCCAGGCCCCAATCCTGGGCCAGGCCTCGGTGCTGTGTTTTTTCTGGCCTCGCACAGCTCCCTGGCTGTGTTGGTCACTCACCGCGATTCAGCCAGCTATTAGAACACAGAACACTACAGCGCAGTACAGGCCCTTCGGCCCTCGATGTTGCGCCGACCTGTGAAACCACTCTAAAGCCCATCTACACTATTCCCTTATCGTCCATATGTCGATCCAATGACCTTTTGAATGCCCTTAGTGTTGGCGAGTCCACTACTGTTGCAGGCAGGGCATTCCACGCCCTTACTACTCTCTGAGTAAAGAACCTACCTCTGACATCTGTCCTATATCTATCTCCCCTCAATTTAAAGCTATGTCCCCTCGTGCTAGACATCACCATCCGAGGAAAAAGGCTCTCACTGTCCACCCGATCTAATCCTCTGATCATCTTGTATGCCTCAATTAAGTCACCTCTTAACCTTCTTCTCTCTAATGAAAACAGCCTCAAGTCCCTCAGCCTTTCCTCATAAGATCTTCCCTCCATACCAGGCAACATTCTGGTAAATCTCCTCTGCACCCTTTCCAATGCTTCCACATCCTTCCTATAATGCGGCGACCAGAATTGCACGCAATGCTACAAATGCTATTGGTGGCTGAATTTGTCCTCACATTCAGTCACTATCCAGAGGCCCAGGCTGATGCTCTGGGGAACATGGAAGGCAGTGAAATTTAAATACCAATTCATTCAAATTAAAATTCTGTAATGGCAACCATGACAACCATCATCGATTGTTGCAAAAATACGTTTGGTTCACCACTGTCCTTTAGGGAAGGAAATCTGCCGTGCTTACCCGGTCTGGCCTGCACGTGACTCCAGACCCACAGCAATGTCCATAAGACCATAAGACATAGGAGCAGAAGTAAGGCCATTCGGCCCATCGAGTCCACTCCACCATTCAATCATGGCTGTCACTCAGTATGAGGGCAATTAGAGATGGGCAATAAATTCCGGTCCAGCCCAGCGACGCCCACATACCACGAAAGAATAAATACAAAGGGTGCAGGAAGGTCGCACTCCTCCAGATGGGTTAACCCTCCTCTGAGGCCCCCTCACTGTTCCCTATCTAACTCTTATTGAGCAATGCAGAGGGAGGCCTGCGGTAATGGCAAATTATGAGGTCCAACACCCCCCTCCCCCGCCTCGCCTCGGGATCCCCCCTCCCCTCCCACAGCGCCCACCTCTCCTGGCGGGGCTGCCTTCACGACTGCTGCAGACCCTTCCACTGGACGTCCCGCATCCCTGACCTCCCGCTGTCTTCAAGGGGACGCCGAATGTGGAGGGGGCCAATCACACGGCATGGCTCTGGTGGGTGCGGCATGCCACGCGTGAGGCACTGGAGTTGGTAAGTGATTGGCAAGAGAACAAAGAGGGATATAAGGACAATAATAACTCAGTGAGTGGTTCTGTTATCGTTACCATCTTTGTGAGATGTTCATGATCTACATTGACAGATACTGCTGGAGGCAAGGCTGTTGGTAAATCTTACCTTTTACTGAACAGCGCTTCACGTGCACCTCCTTCAATCTGGGTCTGTTGCATTCGCTGCTCCCAATGTGGTCTCCTCTACATTGGAGAGACTACACACAGACTGGGTGACGGCTTTGCAGAACACCTCCGGTCCGTCCGCAAGCAGGACCCGGACCTTCCTGTCGCTGCCATTTGAACTCACCGTCCTGCCCTCACGTCCACATGTCTGTCCTCGGCCTGCTGCAATGTTCCAGTGAAGCCCAGCAGAAACTGGTGCATGTGACAGCCTTCCGGACTTAACATTGAGTTAATAATAATAATAATCACTTATTGTCACAAGTAGGCTTCAATGAAGTTACTGCGAAAAGCCCCTAGTTGCCACATTCCGGCGCCTGTTCGGGGAGACTGGTATGGGAATTGAACCCGCGCTGCTGGCATTGTTCTGCATTACAAGCCAGCTGTTTAGCCCCCTTGTGCTAAACCAGCCCCTAACAAGTTCAACAACTTCAGACTTTGAACTCTCTCCCCCACCTCCGCCCCATTTTTATTTCGCTGAACTCATTTTCATTTCTTCCATCCATCTGTTTCGCCCTTACCACTGTCTCCCCTGCCCCCGCCCCACTAGGGCACATTCTACCCTCCCCCAAAACAGTATAAACCTCATCCTATTTCCAGAAGCGTCACCCAGACTCGAAACGTTAGCCCCGTTCTCTCTCCACAGACGCTGCCACACCTGCTGAGATTGTCCAGTATTTTCTGTTTTTGTTTCAGATTCCAGCATCTGCAATAATTTGTTTTTGTTATATTAACTATGTCCAATGCAGACTCAGCACGAGGCTCTACATAGAACTGTCTCTCGCCATGCTTGTTGTCATGTGATCTTATGAAATTGCTAATATAGGCTATATATAACATTGACCCTTTATGTTGCATTTCCCCCAAGCCACAACTCCAATAAATAATGTGTGTTACCCTCCATCTCCCCCCCATAGTGTCTAACTTCACTTGTGGTTTGCAGAGATAAGCATTGTGGCAGTTTCACCAATCTCCCTGACTTTGTCCTCATCTCCCTCATACTTTGTCCAGGATTCAAGTTCTCCACATTCCCTCTGAAACTCTGTAGAGCAGTCTGTGAATCACCAAGACTGTTGGATCTCTGTTCAGGGCGTTGTCTTGGCCGTATTCATAGAATTTACAGTGCAGAAGGAGGCCATTCGGCCCATCGACTCTGCACCGGCCCTTGGAAAGAACACTCTACCCAAGCCCACACCCCCACCCTCCCGTAACCCAGTAACCCCACCCAACCTTTTTTTTGGGACACTAAGGGCAATTTATCACAGCCAATCCACCTAACCTGCATGTCTTTGGACTGTGGGAGGAAACCGGAGCGCCCGGAGGAAACCCACGCAGACACAGGGAGAACGTGCAGACTCCGCACAGACAGTGACCCAGGCCGGGAATCGAACCTGGGACCCTGGCGCTGTGAAGCAACTGTGCTAACCATTGTGCTACCGTGTTGCCCATGGATCGTTAGCCCATTCCATAGATAGTCTTTGCCTTGTACATATAAATGCATTTCTGTTTCTTCTCACTGCCTCAGTCATAGACTCGATAAGACAAGGTCTCGGGCTTTGTCTCCTTTCCCGGAGCTGACCTTTTCGATTCTGGGGCGAAATTCTCCCCCAACGACGGGATGTCCGCCGACTGGCGCCAAAGACGGCGCCAATCAGACGGGCATCGCGCCGGCCCAAAGGTGCGGAATGCTCCGCATCTTTGGCGGCCTAGCCCCAACATTGAGGGGCTAGGCCGACGCCGGAGGGATTTCCGCCCCGCCAGCTGGCGGAAATGGCGTTTGTTGCCCCGCCAGCTGGCGCGGAAATGCGGCGCATGCGCGGGAGCGTGCGCTGTCAGTTTCCCGCGCATGCGCAGTGGGGAGAGTCTCTTCCGCCTCCGCCATGGTGGAGGCCGTAGCGGAGACGGAAGGGAAAGAGTACCCCCACGGCACAGGCCCGCCCAAGGATCGGTGGGCCCCAATCGCGGGCCAGGCCACCATGGGAGCACCCCCCGGGGTCAGATCGTCCCGTGCCCCCCCCAGGATCCCGGAGCCCGCCCACGCCGCCTGGTTCCGCCGGTAAATACCAGGTTTGATTTACGCCGGCGGGACAGGCAATTTCTGGGCGGGACTTCGGCCCATCCGGGCCGGAAAATCCAGCGGGGGGTCCCGCCAACCGGCATGGCCCGATTCCCACCCCCGCCCAATCTCCGGTACCGGAGACTTCGGCGGGGGCGGGGGCAGCCAACGGCCATTCTCCGATTCGGCGGGGGGTCGGAGAATGATGCCCCAGATCTCTCACCTACACTCATTCACCTGCCTGGAGTTCTAGTAAATCATGCACTCAATGGCATTGATTGCAGTTTCTGTTTTGATTTTCAGGATATTCCTCCTCTCCCTGTATCTGCTGCTTTTAGATCTGCCATGAGAGTATTGGAAGAACAGGAAGTTGAGTCTGTAGCCTTCTTCCCATCAGAGGTTCTGTCAGAGCCAGTCTGAAGTAGCATGGAACAGTAGCTCAACAGTTCTAGGCTGATAACATCATTCTTTTTCAACGAAGCGTTTACTGTTCTTACTCCTCTTCCATCCTCTCCGTTCACGTGTGGGTGTCTGGGTGCACTAGTTGTGTGGACAAATCCACAGCCTTCTGTAAATTTCTTGGACCATTCATTGCTGAATTATGGACCATTGACTGAAACGACAAGTTTGTGAATGCCATTTGCGTGGCAAACGTTTCTTTCAGTGAATTGATGACTGCTTCTGAGGTTGTATCATGAAGACATTTAACCTCAACCCATCTGGAGTAATAGTCGAAGACTATAAGGAATGTCTTCCCCCGGAGTTTGAAAATGTCCTGTCGGAGATGTTCCCAAGACTGGGAATGAGGATGCCATTAACAGTTCTCTTCCTTCGCTGCGACAGATTGCAAAGGTGCTGCAGCTCAAAGTCAATTCCTTGAACGATTTTGAGATTCCTGGCCACCGCTTGTGGTATATTAGATACATAGAAAATAGGAGCAGGAGGAGGCCATTCGGCCCTTCAAGCCTGCTCCGCCATTCATTATGCTCATGGCTGATCATCCGACTCAATAGTCTAATCCCGCTTTCCCCCCGTATCCTTTGATCCCCTTCGCCCTCAATGCTATATCTAACTGCTTCCTGAAACCAGACAATGTTTTGGACTCAACTACTTTCTGTGGTAACGAATTCCACAGGCTCACCACTCTCTGGGTGAAGAAATTTCACCTCATCTCTATCCTAAATGATCTACCCCCTATCCTCAGACTGTGACCCTGGTTCTGGACACACCCACCATCGGGAACATCCTTCCTGCATCTACCCTGTCCAGTCCTGTTAGAATTTGATAGCTTTCTATGACATCCCCCCCTCATTCTTCTGAACTCCAGCGAATACAATCCTAACCTACTCAATCTCTCCTCGTACATCAGCCCCGCCTCCCAGGACTCAGTCTGGTATTGTGATGTTTAGGTGTTCCCGGTGTATTCTCTGAAGGGTATTGAGTCTGAGACATGTTCTTGATAAGACCAACCTCTCATTATAATGCTACCGTGGGCAGCATGGTAGCATTGTGGTTAGCACAATTGCTTCACAGCTCCAGGGTCCCAGGTTCGATTCCGGCTTGGGTCACTGTCTGCGCGGAGTCTGCACATCCTCCCCGTGTGTGCGTGGGTTTCCTCCGGGTGCTCCGGTTTCCTCCGGGTGCTCCGGTTTCCTCTCACAGTCCAAGGATGTGCAGGTTAGGTGGATTGGCCATGATAAATTGCCCTTCGTGTCCAAAATTGCCCTTAGTGTTGGGTGGGGTTACTGAGTTATGGGGATAGGGTGGAGGTGTTGACCTTGGGTAGGGTGCTCTTTCCAAGAGCCGGTGCAGACTCGATGGGCCGAATGGCCTCCTTCTGCACTGTAAATTCTATGATAATCTATGATAAGCTGGTAAATCGTCTACACCACTGAGATGCCTTCAATGCTTGGTGCACTGTTTCAGGATGAGATTGAAACATATTCTGGCCATCCACCTTTGCACATTTTAGCACATTCTTCATCTGATTTTTGGGCCTGTCAGATTTCATTCAGCCTCTGTGTTGTCGCTGGTCGGAATATTGTGGCCAGTGAGGTACATGACTCTCCATCCTCGAAGAAATGTATGCTTTCTTGTTCAGGAGTTTAACGGTCAACTGTTGCTTGACCTTCAGCTGAATGCCTTCTGGATTGTGGAATCATATGGGCAATAGGTGGAGGAGAGTCTTGCTTTGGCGAAAGTGCTGCGTCTGAAAGAATTGAAACTCCTGCTCCAGTGTCTAAGGACATTTTGTGTCCGTTGACCACAATATCTGGCTTTAATAATTCCCATTTGATCCTGGAATTTCCAGCAGGATTAACACTTCATTATCTTTGTCTTCTTCAATTCCTTGGATGGTACACAGTTTCAGATGTTTCTTCTTTCATTTTGATGGTTGCAGCTTTTTGCTGTGACTTTGCGATTTAAAGCGGCCTCTCTTCTCGCATCGAAGTAGTCTTCTCCCACCACAATGTGAACACTAAATAATGGCGCCCTCTTCACTTTTTCCTTGTTTTGAGTCAGGCGCGCTGTTGTATGTGCTGCAAACTGTCTCAGCTGTTTTTCGCTACAAGATTCCCCTTTTCGCCTCGAATCGACATTTAATTTTGTTTTCAGGCCTCTGCCTGCCTTGCTATCTGCACAGCTTTCAATGGGGTCAAATCTTCCCTCGACTGCAGAAACGCAGATAAAAATCTCTTCTAAAACTCCTCCAAGAATGCGATCTCAAGTTCTACGCCTGCCAATATAATTCATTACTGAAGGCATCGACATCCTCTCCCAGAGCCTTTGGGTGTTCTTGTTGAACTTCACCCTTTCTGCAATGGTGTTTCTTTGGGCACTAACACAATGTCTTTATACCTTTAATATCTTCTTCATGGGTTGCCATACCTTTGTTTATTCCTTGCCTGACCATTATGTCATTGGCACTAGTGCCTATTGCGTATGGGAGCGTACTGACCTGTTACTTGCTTGTCTTCTCTGCTAGTCCTGAAGCTGTTTTCATAGAATTTACAGTGCAGAAGGAGGCCATTCGGCCCATCGAGTCTGCACCGGCTCTTGGAAAGAGCACCCTACCCAAGGTCAACACCTCCACCTTATCCCCACAACCCAGTAACCCCACCCAACACTAAGGGCAATTTTGGACACGAAGGGCAATTTATCATGGCCAATCCACCTAACCTGCACATCTTTGGACTGTGGGAGGAAACCGGAGCACCCGGAGGAAACCCACGCACACACGGGGAGGATGTGCAGACTCCGCGCAGACAGTGGCCCAAGCCGGAATCGAACCTGGGACCCTGGAGCTGTGAAGCAATTGTGCTATCCACAATGCTACCGTGCTTTCTACCTGGTAAACATGCATTGCCAGTTCAGCCACTTCTCAGCTCGATCTGGGCCTAGCAGGTGGTCCAAACAGTCTGGTAAAGGCAAGATTTTCTCCCTGGCTTCCCATCACTGTAGCCATTTCAGGAGCTCCCTTGAAGATTTGCCCGTACTGTCCTCACCTTGCCGCTGTTTCTCTCATTGCTGCGCCTGTCCGCTGGGCTCTTCACTGATTGCTTCTCTTGTCATGTTTGGAAACGCCATAGCATACAAGGCCCAAGTACTAGAATATTAGAATAGATAGGGGCTTGATGGCTGGCGCCACACAATGGACCAAAGGGTCTCTTTCTGTGTGGTAAAACTCTAACTAGGTCATCTTCCATCATCATAGAATCTCGACAGGACAGAAGGAGGCCATTCAGCCCATTGAGTCTACACTGACCCTCCACGATCTGGGAAGCATTGAAGGCGATGATGAGGGGAAATAGTAGCTTAGAAGACAGAAAGGAGAAGGCGGCTAGGCAGCAGCTGTCAACTCCACATTGGCAGTGGATCGGCGGTACTCCACGGGCCCAACTGTGCAACTACTGGCGGAGAGGAAAAAGCTACAAATGGAATTGGACCTGATCTCCGCTGGGAAAGCAGCGAGCCAGCTCCTCCAGACACGGGGGGTCCATTATGAGCATGGAGACGGGGACAGCCGCCTGCTGACACACCAGCTGAGGAGGCAGGCCGCCACAAGAGAGATAGCACAGGTAAGGGACGGGAATGGTAGGGTGGTCACAGGGTGGCGAGCGTTTACCGGGGACTATACACTTCCGAGCCCCCGGAGGGGGACCCAAAGATGAAACAGTTCCTCGACAGGCTAGACATGCCGGTTGTGGGGGTGAAGGGAGTCAGGGCGGGAAGCACCGCGAGGACTGGAAGAGATCATGGAATGCATTAATTCCATGCAGCCGGGGAAGGCCCCGGGATGGGACGGGGCGGGTTCCCGCTGGACCCGCGGCAGTTTGCGGCAGCACAGGCCCCGCACCTGCGGGAGATGTTCAACAACCCACTGTCGAGGGGGTTCCTGCCGCCCATGTTGGCACAGGCCTCGATCTCACTGACCTGCAAAAAAGACAAGGACCCGACAGAGTGCGGGTCATAGCGACCCATCTCACTCCTGCACACTGACGCCAACGCCCTGGCGAAAGCTCTGGCATGGCGACTGGAGATTCGCTTGACGGAAGCAATCGCGGAAGATCAGACCGGGTTGGTCAAGGGCAGGCAGCTAATAGTGAACATCAGACGCCTGTTGAAAGTGGGTGTGACCCCCATCCGGGGCGGGCGACACCAGAAGCGATCATCTCCCTGGAAGCTGAGAAAGCCTTCGACAGAGTAGAATGTTGGTACCTCATGGGGGTGCTTGAACAGTTTGGGTTTGGGCCAGTGTTCACCTCATAGGTGAAACTTCTGTACAGCGCTCTCCTGATGAGCGTGCAGACGAACACCAGCAGCTCTGAATCTTTCCAGTTGTACAGAGGCATGAAGCAGGGGCGCCCGCTGTCCCCGCTGCACATGCAATTGAGCCGCTAGCCATCGCTCTTAGATCAGCGAAGGGATGGACAAGCTTCCAGAGAAGAGGCAGCGAATCTCATTGTATGCGGTGTGGTGTAGGGTGCTCTGGTGCACAGATGAGCCAACACAGTTGTATGTGGTACAACTCTATTTTATTTTAACTCTTATAATACAGTTCGTTCTGGATACTCTGCACGTGCTGTCTCCCTGAGTGTGTCTGGTAGCAGGTCTGTCCTGGTCTTCCTCTCCAGCTAATACTGACCACCGGGGGTCGTGTCTGTGCTTTTATATCTTTCTGTCATTGGTTGTGGTGTTGTGTGTTCTGATTTGTCTGTTGGTGTGTCTATCATGATGTGTGTGTTTGAATATCATGACATCCCCCCTTTTTACAAAGATATGTGCCTACGTGGTTATAAATATAATCGTGTCGTGAGTGCATCTAAGAGTGTGTGCGTGTGTTGTGTACAGCGTGTGTATATGACGTAACTATTTACATGGGGCGATGTCGGGTGCGTCACACTAACAAGGTTGTACCATAACAAAACATGGATGCGAGAGAAGAAAAAAAACTTGAACAGTGGTCCGGTCAGACGATATCTGGAACAATAAACAACAACAGGTTATAATACAGAAGTGTTTGACTTTTTGAACGTATGAACAGCGTTATAAGTCCAGTCTAATGGGTGACCGCCTCAAGAATGGGCTGGTCCTCAAGCCGGTTCAGCTGTGGAGATTTGGGGTCACACTGGTTCACCTTGGACTGTTGGAGGTGATGCTGTTGCCAAAGTCTCTACTTTACCATTTGTTGTACTTCGTGCAGTGCTTGGTTTTTCATTCGTGCAAATATAACATTCAACATCTTTGTTAGTGTTGCCTTGGCTGTGGTTTGGTTCTGGTGGCGATGGAAGGGGCATGATCCGTGGCATCTCCACGAAGTCATCCTTGGGAACCAGCGGAGGATCCGGCGTGTGCGTACGGTTCAGTTGCGAGCGTGGAAGGCGGCGCAAAGCTCGCTGATTGTGCCTACGCACCAATCCATCCGCCCTGCATGCCAGGAACAAGGTGGAGTCTTTTTTCTTTTTATGTTTGTGGTGGACGGCATCTTGTAGCCGATGGGTCGTTGCCATCGAAGTAGCACCATCACTAATATCATGCAAGGCGATGACTGTGCCAGATGTGGAAGTTGCACGCTGGTTCCGGCCACCTGCTGTGCCGGAAGGGCGACTCCGCAGAGAAACGTCGAAGCATGTCGCCTTGGAGAGAGAATTGTTGCTCGCATCAACGTCTGGCGATGGCGCAAATTGGTGTGTCCATCTTGGACCGCCGGTGCTGGTTGCCACTGCCGACCCAGTGGGACTGCCACGCGATCCATTCCCTGTCGCCGTGGCATCCACCGTCACCCTGAGCGTGCCACCACCGAGGCCGCGACACCGCCCGTCCGGAGCAAGGTCTGGCGTGCGCGAATCAGAGTCGGCGCTTGGCTGCTCCCCATCTGGAGTCCGGTCTGCCTTCCGTCGATGCCCCCCGTCCGGAGTCCCAACAGGTTCACTGGAGGCAGCCGAGATTCCCTGAAGCTGCACTTCTGGAGTCGGAACATGCAGGAATGCACCAACCAGTGGAGAGGCTCGAGCCATCGAGGGTGGAAGCGGTGCGCCGCCACCGCAGTCGTCAGTGGTCCCACCATGATCGTCGAGTGCCTCGGTACGCACTAGGCGAGGTCTGTCACCTTGCACCTTTTGCATGGGAAGTGGGATGCTGTCGTCACTCGTCTCACATCCCGTGGATAGATCCTCATTAGCAGCTTGCTGTTCACTAGGGTTGGGTAAATTGTCAGAGTTTTCATCTGGTGGTGCACACCATGTCGGTGGACTGTCATTGTCTTGCCGTTGTCCTTCATTTGGGCTTTTCTTCTTTGGAATTTTAAATCTTCCCCCAGACATTGCAGAACCTTATTTATTACCCCCAAATTCTCCCATATGTATGGTCTCGAATATTGGATCCAATGTTTCTATCGACATTGTACTATTTTCCAAAGAACATTCCGTTTCACTTTTCTTCTCAGGTGCCTCATATGTATCTTTGTCTAATGTACATGCCTTCATGGTCTCTGGGTCTGATTTTGCTGGGACTGGCATGGTCACAGTCTCTCTTTTACTTTTCTCAATTGCCCACATTATACTCCCCATACATAACTGCTTAATCACTGGGGTTAGTGTGGTACAATGGATAATCGGGTCGACCTTATCTGCATCTTCACCATTAGTGGAAAGCACACTTGGTTCACTTGAAACTGCTGTGGGTTTTAAATTCGTTATCTGGCTACTCGATGTCGGTGTCCTCAGGATTCTTGCTCCAATGTTCTGCTCATTTATCAGTGGAGTGTGTATAGGTTCAATGCAATTAATGTTCCCCTCAAGGTTTGAAGAGTCATTACTGACTAACTGCTGGTCTCCAAAGTTGGGACTTTGCGGCGTTATGTTGAAGGGAGACATTTGTCCCTGCTGTAGATATGATTCAGGTTGTGTTATTTCCATTACCTGAGGATCAATGTCTTGTCCATTTTTTCGATCCGTACTAAAACACTGGCAATTCTCAGTCTGCTCCTTGCAAGTTAAACATTCAATTAATTTCTTTAGCAAATCCTCAGCATCCTTCTGTGGCCGTGCAGCATTGTTAATCTCTGTTCGGCTATAATGATCCTGAAGGTCAGCGCATAAACCTTTTTTCTTCGGGCTTGGACGAGGCGATTCCTTTGGCTTGTCTTCAGTTGGGCTTGAACAGTCGTCAGCGCTGTGCCCTTCATTGTAGCATGAGAGACCGTCATGGTCATGCTGCTGTGTAGTGGAGCATGGTAGGCTGTTATAGCCTTCTTGCTGTTCACGTGAGCATGGCAGACTTGCATCATCTGCCGCTGGTTGGTCAGGAGAGGTTGCTAGACCCTCAAGGTCTTGTTCCTGCAAGGACTGCACATTGGAGTCTTGCGTTGCTTCTATCGTGGAGGCTGTCCATGAGCTCTCTGTGGAGGCTTGTGACACTGGAGTCACTTCTTGTTCGTGCAAGGACTGCGCTCTGGAGTCTTGCGTTTCTGCAATTGTGGAGTCTGTCCACGAGCTTGCTGTGGAGGCTTGTGACACTGGAGTCACTTCTGGTTCATGCGAGGACTGCGCTCTGGAGTCTTGCATGTCTTCTTTCATAGAGTCGGGAACGTTGAGCGGGACGTGGACCACGCTCTGTGTGGCAGCAGGGCACTCTCCGTGTGCTTGCACCGCTCCCTGTCTGTTAATGTCAGGCTGCAGCATCATCCGGTACTGATAAGTTGGAACGTCATATCTGCTGGATTGAAGATCCTCAAATCCGAAAAATGAATCCGCATCTGCGTCGGATTCAATGTGGGGGCCGCCAATGTGCAACACGAAAGGTTCGTCCGAGTCATAGTCGTATAGGACCACGGAGCTATCATTGGGCTCGCGAGGTCCGGAAACACTGTAAAGATCGTCATCGAAGTATTTGAGGTCGGAATCATCGGCTTGTGCGTAGGTAACTGCTTGTCGGAGGGTTCTTCGGAGGTCAAATTCATCTCCTGGGTCAATTTGCGGCAATGTGCTGTCATTCCAGGTGAGGGAAGGTTGTTTTACAGCTTTAACAGATTTTTGTTTTTTTGATTTGGGACGTTTCCCTTTTAAATTGGATTTGGGACGTTTCCCCTTTAAATTGGTGCAGTCTGGGGCCTCTGACATCCTGACGCTCGGTATGTAGCACGTAGGAAGCGACTGCGCATGCTCAGATCGCTGTTCCTTTGGCCGTTTTCTTGACTGCGCATGCGCAGCATCTCGCGCATGCACAAACGATACTTCCGGTTCTGCGCACTGCTCGCGCAACTGTGCTAGCGTGATACCTTTAGCAAGATGGCCGCCGACCTCGACCCAGCCCTCTCTCAGGCCCGGGATTTCGGCCTCTGGGAATTCGGGCTCCGGGATCCCAGCCACGAGGTGAGTACTGCCGCTTTTCTTACTTTTACTTGCCGATTGGGTTGCGTTTTCTTCACAGTACTTGGAGAATTTGTCCAGGACTGCCTGGTAATCGTACCTTTGCTGCCTCCTGAAGAACCTGAACCTTGTGAATATTTCTCTTGCCCTTGCACCGGCGATGGTGAGGAGAAATTCAATTTTTTCGCTATCATCCAGGTCTTGGAGTTCAGCTGCCACCAGGAACAATTCGAACCATTGCCGGAATCGCCGCCAGTTTTCGCGGAGATCGCCGTAGCGCTGGAGCGGCTGCGGAACCGGGAGCTCTATCATTTTGCCTGGGCACTGCTGGTTGTCTGTGTACACTGAGGTATGCCGGCAGGTATCGATCCACTCCTGTACCATGTGGTGTTGGGTGCTCTGGTGCACAGATGAGCCAACACAGTTGTATGTGGTACAACTCTATTTTATTTTAACTCTTATAGTACAGTTCGTTCTGGATACTCTGCACGTGCTGTCTCCCTGAGTGTGTCTGGTAGCAGGTCTGTCCTGGTCTTCCTCTCCAGCTAATACTGACCACCGGGGGTCGTGTCTGTGCTTTTATATCTTTCTGTCATTGGTTGTGGTGTTGTGTGTTCTGATTTGTCTGTTGGTGTGTCTATCATGATGTGTGTGTTTGAATATCATGACATGCGGATGACCGGATACTCTACAAGTTGAACCCCCTAGCCAGCTTGGGCAGGAAAACGGAAACTCCGGAGGGAGTTTGGAGCCTTCTTGGGATACAAATGAAACCTGAGCAAGAGTATAATCTTGGGGGGGGGGCCCAAGATCAGAGCGGGAACACTGCCATTCAAATTGGCTCAAACCAAGTTCAGGTACCTGAGTAGACAGATAGCTCACGATGGTCACTGCTCCATAAGTGGAACCTGTCCAGCCTGGTGGAAGAGGTGAAGACAGACCTGTGGAGATGGGATTCACTCCCACTCTCCCTGGCGGGAAGAGTACAGACGAAAGAAATGAACGTGCTGCCACGGTTCCTCTTCTTATTCACATCACTCCTGATCCTCACCCCCAAATCCGTCTTCACCAGAGTGGGCAAACTGATCGTGGCCTTCATCTTGTCGGGAAAGAGTCCTCGGATACGGAAAACCGTCCCACAGAGAGGGAGACGCATGAGGGGTTTGGCTGTGCCGAATCTCCTATTCTATCACCGGACAGTTAACGGGGAGGATGCGGGGCGGTTGGGAGAGCCACAGGTGGAATGGGTGCAGAGGGAGGACGCCTCCCTTACTGGGCCACCCCTCCAGTCACTGGCCACTGCCTCACTCCCATTCCCCCCGGCCAAGTATTCGGGGAGCCCGGTGGTATTCGCTGCATTACCGACCTGGAACCAGCTCAGGCGCCATTTCAAACTGGGGGACTGGTCTGTTGCTTCCGCCATCTGCAGGAACCACAAATTTATCCCGGCAAAAATGGACACCACCTTCAAAACGTGGAGAGAGGACGGAGAGATACTGACGGTGAGGGACATGTACATAGACGGCAGAGCAGCTCCCCTGGAGGAGCTAACAGAGAAGCTCCTGAAAGGTTAAAACCTCCGGTACTTGCAGGTGCGATACCTCCTCCACAAGGAGACCATATCATTCCCCCAGATACCTGGACACACCCTACTGGACTACGAGCACCAAACTCGCTAGGGGATGGTAAATGTGGCGACATATACGGACAATTGTTCGAAAAGGTAAGGGCCCCAGCGGATGAGGTGCGAGAAAGGTGGGAGGAGGAGCTGGGCATGGAGATAAGGGAAGGACTCTGGTTCGAAACTCTGCTCAGGGTAAACGCCACATCCTCATGCGCAGGCCTGAGCCGAATGCAACTAAAGGTGGTGCACAGGGTGCACCTGACCAGGACGCGGATGAGCAGGTTCTTCCCGGGGGTGGAGGATAAATGCGAACAGTATCAGGGGGTCCGGCCAACCACACCCACATTGTCTGGTCCTGCCGCAAACTCATAAGACCATAAGACATAGCAGTGGAAGTAAGGCCATTCGGCCCATCGAGTCCACTCCACCGTTCAATCATGGCTGATTTCAACTCCATTTACCCGCTCTCTCTCCATAGCCCTTAATTCCTCGAGAAATCAAGAATTTATCAACTTCTGTCTCAAAGACACTCAACGTCCCGGCTTCCACCGCCCTCTGTGGCAATGAATTCCACAGACCCACCACTCTCTGGCTGAAGAAATTTCTCCTCATCTATGTTCTAAAATGACTCCCTTTTATTCTAAGGCTGTGCCCCCGGGTCCTAGTCTCCCCTGCTAATGGAAACAACTTCCCTACGTCCACCCTATCTAAGCCATTCATTATCTTGTAAGTTTCTATTAGATCTTCGCTCAACCTCCTAAACTCCAATGAATATAATCCCAGGATCCTCAGACGTTCATCGTATGTTAGGCCTACCATTCCTGGGATCATCCGTGTGAATCTCTGCTGGACCTGCTCCAGTGCCAGTATGTCCTTCCTGAGGTGCGGGGCCCAAAATTGCTCACAGTATTCTAAATGGGGCCTAACTAATGCTTTATAAAGCTTCAGAAGTACATCCCTGCTTTTATATTCCAAGCCTCTTGAGATAAATGACAACATTGCATTTGCTTTCTTAATTACGGACTCAACCTGCAAGTTTACCTTTAGAGAATCCTGGGCTAGGACTCCCAAGTCCCTTTGCACTTCAGCATTATGAATTTTGTCACCGTTTAGAAAATAGTCCATGCCTCTATTCTTTTTTCCAAAGTGCAAGACCTCGCACTTGCCCACGTTGAATTTCATCAGCCAGTTCTTGGACCACTCTCCTAAACTGTCTAAATCTTTCTGCAGCCTCCCCACCTCCTCCATACTACCTGCCCCTCCACCTATCTTTGTATCATCGGCAAACTTAGCCAGAATGCCCCCAGTCCCGTCATCTAGATCGTTAATATATAAAGAGAACAGCTGTGGCCCCAACACTGAACCCTGCGGGACACCACTCGTCACCGATTGCCATTCCGAAAAAGAACCTTTTATCCCAACTCTCTGCCTTCTGCCTGACAGCCAATCGTCAATCCATGTTAGTACCTTGCCTCGAATACCATGGGCCCTTATTTTACTCAGCAGTCTCCCGTGAGGCACCTTATCAAAGGCCTTTTGGAAGTCAAGATAGATAACATCCATTGGCTCTCCTTGGTCTAACCTATTTGTTATCTCTTCAAAGAACTCTAACAGGTTTGTCAGACACGACCTCCCCTTACTAAATCCATGCTGACTTGTCTTAATCCGACCCTGCACTTCCAAGAATTTAGAAATCTCATCCTGAACAATGGATTCTAGAATCTTGCCAACAACCGAGGTTAGGCTAATTGGCCTATGATTTTCCATTTTTTTCCTTGTTCCCCTCTTGAACAGGGGGGTTACAACAGCGATTTTCCAATCCTCTGGGACTTTCCCTGACTCCAGTGACTTTTGAAAGATCATAACTAACGCCTCCACTATTTCTTCAGCTATCTCCTTTAGAACTCTAGGATGTAGTCCATCTGGGCCCGGAGATTTATCAATTTTTAGACCTCTTAGTTTCTCTAGCACTTTCTCCTTTGTGATGGCTACCATATTCAACTCTGCCCCCTGACTCTCCTGAATTGTTGGGATATTACTCATGTCTTCTACTGTGAAGACTGACGCAAAGTACTTATTTAGTTCCTCAGCTATTTCCTTGTCTCCCATCACTAGATTACCAGCGTCATTTTGGAGCGGCCCAATGTCTACTTTTGCCTCCCGTTTGTTTTTAATGTATTTAAAGAAACTTTTACTATCATTCCTAATGTTACTGGCTAGCCTACCTTCATAATTGATCCTCTCTTTCCTTATTTCTCTCTTTGTTATCCTCTGTTTGTTTATGTAGCCTTCCCAATCTTCTGACTTCCCACTACACTTTGCCACATTATAGGCTTTCTCTTTTGCTTTGATGCATTCCCTAACTTCCTTTGTCAGCCATGGCTTCCTAATCCCCCCTCTGATAACCTTTCTTTTCTTTGGGATGAACCTCTGTACTGTGTCCTCAATTACTCCCATAAACTCCTGCCATTGCTGTTCTACTGTCTTTCCCACTAGGCTCTGCTCCCAGTCGATTTTCGTCAGTTCCTCCCTCATGCCCCTGTAGTTACCTTTATTTAACTGTAACACCTTTACATCTGATTCTACCTTCTTTCTTTCAAATTGGAGATTGAATTCAACCATATTATGATCACTGCCTCCTAAGTGCTCCCTTACTTTAAGATCTTTAATCAAGTCTGGCTCATTACATAACACTAAGTCCAGAATGGCCTATCCCTCGTGGGCTCCATCACAAGCTGTTCCAAAAAGCCCTCCTGTAAACATTCAATGAATTCCCTTTCCTTGGGTCCACTGGCAGCATTATTTACCCAGTCCACCTGCATATTGAAGTCCCCCATGATCACTGTGACCTTGCCTTTCTGACATGCACTTTCTATTTTGTGGTGCATTTTGTGCCCCTGGTCCTGACCACTGTTAGGAGGCCTGTACATAACTCCCATTATGGTTTTTTTGCCTTTGTGGTTCCTCAACTCTACCCACACAGACTCCACATCATCTGACCCTATGTCGTTTAGTGCTATTGATTTAATTTCATTCCTAACTAACAAGGCAACCCCGCCCCCTCTGCCCACCTCTCTGTCTTTTCGATAGGTTGTGAATCCCTGGATGTTTAAATACCAGTCCTGAACCCCCTGCAACCACGTCTCTGTGATGCCTACCACATCATACCAGCCAGACAATCTGGGCCACAAGCTCATCTACCTTGTTCCGTACACTGCGCGCATTTAAATATAGCACCTTTAATTCTCTATTGACCGTCCCTTTTTGTTTTCTTAGTGTGGTGGACCTTGGTTTACTGAGCCTTTCCATACACTGTGTCATATTTTGTGGGATGGGGCCTATCGTAACCTCTCCTGAGTTCTGTCATTTCGTGCTTTTTTGTATTCCTAAGCAGCTACGCTTCCCACTGATTACTTCACCTCTTGGTTCCCTGACTTTCCCTTCCCCCCAATCTCTAGTTTAAAGTCCTATTGGCCACCCTATTTACTCTTTTCGCCAGAACACTGGTCCCAGCTCGGTTCAGGTGGAGACCATCCCAACGGTATCGGTCCCCCCATCCCAAAACTGATGCCAGTGTCCCATGAAAAGGAACCCCTCTTTCCCACACCACTCTTTCAGCCACGTGTTAACTTCCCTTATTCTTGCCTCCCTATGCCAATTTGCATGTGGCTCGGGCAGTAATCCGGAGATTATGACCCTTGAGGACCTGTTTTTTAATTTGAATCCTAGCTCTTTATAAACTCTAAACAGGTCCTCTTTTCTAGACTTGCCTATGTTGTTGGTACCGACATGGACCACAACAACTGGATCCTCCCCCTCCCTCTCCAGTATCCTTTCAAGCCAGTCAGAGATGTCCCGCACCCTAGCACGGGCAGGCAACATACCATGCGGAACTCTTTGTCCTGCTCACAAAGGATACTGTCTATCCCCCTGAATAATAGAATGCCCTACAACTACAACTTGCCTATTTACTCCCTCCCCTTGAATGGCCTGCTGAACTATGGTGCCTTGGTCAGCTGACTCATCCTTCCTGCAGCCCTGTTCGCCATCCACACAGGGAGCAAGTGCCTCATACCTGTTGGACAGGGTCAAGGGCTGAGGCTCCTGAGTTCCTGACTGTTGGTTCCCTTTACCTGCCTGACTTGCAGTCACACCCTGTTGTCCCTGGCCACTGGCAGGATTTAAACTACTTACTCTGACAGGTGTGACTGCTTCCTGAAACACAGTGTCCAGGTAAGTCTCCCCCTCCCGGATGTGCCTCAGTGTTTGAAGCTCAGACTCCAGCTCATCAACTCTGAGCCGGAGCTCTTCGAGCAGCCAATACTTACTGCAGATGTGGTCGCTGCAGCTCGCAATGGGATCTGCCAGCTCGCACATCAAGCAGCTCAAGCACATCACCTGACCAGCCATCACTAATTAATTAATTTGTTTAATTTAAGTTTACGAGTTTAGCTGATTTTTAAAAAAAATTTGGGGCAGATTTGCTATCAACCAATCAGATCACAGCTTCCCTCTGACGTCACTTTTGGAAAAAAACCTGGAAAACAGGAAGTTACCGTTCGGTTTTTATACTCACAGAGACTGCTCCTCCTCCTCCGAACGGCTCCCAAAATTAGGCCCGAAGAAAGAGAGAGAACAAAACAGTCGGGAAAAAGCACCTTCTCCCACTCTTCACCGAATTACCTCACTGCACCAAATTACCAAATTCTCACTCTGTCTGTGTCTCACTCACTCAGGCTGTGTCTCCTTGACCAGCGCAATGCTTACTAAGTGCGCTTTCTGTCTGTCTTTTATACAGACTTTAGGGTGACTCACACTAAAACTTCAAAGACAAGAATACAATGTGTACCTTTGTGCCCCTTAACAGGCCTCAGGTGACTGCCAGATAACTGCCTCTCAGCAATTAGGGTGGGAGCAGCTTCAGCCAATCAGACACTAATCTACACTGCACTTTTAACTGAAAAACAGCACAATTAGATTAACCACTTACCTTTCCTGGTTACCTCACTGCACCAAATTACCAAACCTCATGGGTTCTGGACCGCCTTCTTTGAGGCCATGTCCAGAGTGGTGGAGGTAAAGATGGACCCATGCCCGTTAGTGCCGGTCTTCGGGGTATCGGAGCATCTGGAGCTCTTTGCAGGCAGAGGGGCCGACATCCTGGCCTTCACCTCCCTGATTGCCCGGCGGAGACATCTGCTTGGATGGAGGTCGGCAGTGCCACCCAAGGCCTCTGACTGGCTCTCCGACCTAGCGGAGTTTCTTAAAACTGGAAATAATTAAAATTCGCCATCAGGGGATCGGAGGATGGGTTCCACTGCACGTGGGAATAATTTACCAGTCCCTTCGTGGACCTGTTCGTGAGCAGCAGCCAAGGGGCAGGGGGTAGGCGAGGAGCAGGGATGGGGGCAGACGGAAGGGGGTGGGGCGAGGGGAGAAACAATCAGAGGAGGGAAGTGGGGGTCGGCGGGGGTGGGGGGAGATTAAGCGCGGGGAGGAGCTAATACCCAATACACCGAGGGGAAGGAGGAATCTGCACAACACACCCAGGGGCGTGGACGCCCAGGTATGGCAACACAGCAATACTGCCATACAAACGGCGTACCCGACGTGCCTGAGATCATCTCCTACCTTGCTTTGTCCTGGGGTGCGGTACTTGTTGGGTACCCGCCGCCCCAGGCTACAAAGGGGTATCTCAGACCACATCCCCACTACGCTGGTCACTGCAATGTAAATAGACCATATGTGGCGAAATTCTCCGGAAACGGCGCGATGTCCGCCAACTGGCGCCCAAAACGGCGCAAATCAGACGGGCATCGCGCTGCCCCAAAGGTGCGGAATGCTCCGCATCTTTGGGGGCCGAGCCCCAACCTTAAGGGGCTAGGCCCGCGCCGGACGAATTTCCGCCCCGCCAGCTGGCGGGAAAGGCCTTTGGTGCCCCGCCAGCTGGCGCGGAAATGACATCTCCGGGCGGTGCATGCGCGGGAGCGTTAGCGGCTGCTGACGGCATTCCCGCGCATGCGCAGTGGAGGGAGTCTCTTCCGCCTCCACCATGGTGGAGACCGTGGCAAAGGCGGAAGGGAAAGAGTGCCCCCACGGCACGGGCCCACTCGCGGATCGGTGGGCCCCGATCGCGGGCCAGGCCACCGTGGGGGCACCCCCCCCGGGGGCCAGATCGCCCCACGCCCCCCCCAGGACCCCGGAGCCCGCCCGCGCCGCCTTGTCCCGCCGGTAAGGTAGGTGGTTTAATCTACGCCAGCGGGACAGGCATTTTAGCGGCGGGACTTCGGCCCATCCGGGCCGGAGAATCGCGGGGGGGGGGCCCGCCAACCGGAGCGGCGCGATTCCCGCCCCCACCGAATATCCAGTGGTGGAGAAGTTGGCAACCGGCGGGGGCGGGATTCACGCCAGCCACCGGCGATTCTCCGACCCGGAGGGGGGGGGGGTCGGAGAATCTCGCCCCATATATCTATTGCTCTCTGTTTTCGTTCGATAACACTGGTGTAAATTTCAACCACGTGTAGTAAAAGGGTGTAAATTATTTGTAACCTGAGTTATGATTAACACAACTGTACAATTGAACTGTACGGTGATAAGACTTACCTGTCATAAATGAAAAACTCCAAGAAAAACATCTAAAAATGGATAATGCAGCATTGGGTGCAAAAGGAATGGAGGTGTAGCCCACGCGGTCACGCTGGTGGGCGGAGCTTTAAAACGGCAGCACCGGCGGGAGTCCTGAGATCGAGGCAGAAGTTTTTAACGGTTCCCCGATATCCGATAACAAAAGAAGAGTAATCCCGGGCCAAACGGAGGTGAAAAATCCCGGCCTATAAATTTACATATTTATCAGTAAAATCTTTACACTCGAGCTGTGTGATCTGGAGGGCGCTGCCTGAAAGGGTGGTGGAAGCAGATTCAATAGGAACTTTCAAAAGAAAGTTGGAGAAGTATCTGAAAAGGATACATTTGCAGGATGGAGGATAGGGCAGGCACATGACTGCTTTCTCAAAGGGCCAGCACACACAAGATGGACTGAGTGGCATCCTTCTGTGCTATGTGATTCTGGGTTATAGCAATGTTTGCTGAGCTTTCTGAGCTCCCTTAATATTTCTTTTAATAAATTTGGAGCACCCAATTATTATTATTTTCTTTCCAATTAAGAGGCAATTTTAGCGTGGCCAATCCACCTACCCGGCACATCTTTGGGTTGTGGGGGTGAAACCCACGCAGACATGGGGAGAATGTGCAAATTCCACATGGACAGTGACCTAGGGCCGGATTTCAAACCCAGGTCCTCAGCGCCGTAGTCCCAGTGCTAACCACTGTGCCACCATGCTGCCCTATGAGTTCCCTCAGTATTTACGGTGTTTGACCTCGTCAGTGCTTCAATATTGGATAGATTCCCTCCCAAACTGTATTCATGACATGCAGGAAATGTCTCTCGAGGTTGTATCAGTGTTTGCAGCAATTCCCATCGGCATTGTATCAATATTTGCAAGGAGATTAATTGGAGGTATGAGAATTGTTACAGCCCCCACATCGGTCACGAGGTGTGGACCACCCGTTCCCTGTGACCTCTACTGAATACGAACTTCCCGAGTAATGGAGTTGGATTTCCCCTTTAATGTGGGGAGCCCACATAGTATAAAAAACCTCGGCCTGAGACCCTTTGGGGAGTGGAGTTAGCTTTTGTTTGTACATTCAATAAGCCTTTCTTTTGTATCCTACTATTTGTTCTGCGGCAAGGTAGCCCAGTGGTTAGCACTGTTGCTTCACAGCGCCAGGGACCCGGGTTCGATTCCCGGCTTGGGTCACTGTCTGTGTGGAGTCTGCACATTCTCCCCATGTCTGGTGGGTTTAGTCCGGGTGCTGCAGTTTCCCTCCACAAGTCCCGAAAGACGTGCTTGTTAGGTGAATTGGACATTCTGAATTCTCCCTTAGTGTATCCGAACAGGCGCTGGAGTGTGGCGATTCGGGACTTTTCACAGTAACTTGAAAAATGAAATGAAAATGAAAATTGCTTATTGTCACAAGTAGGCTTCAAATGAAGTTACTGTGAAAAGCCCCTAGTCGCCACATTCCGGCGCCTGTCCGGGGAGGCTGTTACGGGAATTGAACCGTGCTGCTGGCCTGCCTTGGCCTGCTTTCAAAGCCAGCAATTTAGCCCTGTACTAAACAGCCCCTAAACAGCCCACTTCATTGCAGTGTTAATGTAAGTCTACTTGTGACAATAATAAAGATTATTATTATGATCTCGCTGTTGGGATTCTACAATAATGTTCGCAGGAATTGCCTGTTTTGCTGTGTCAGTTATTACAGGGATTTCGCCCTCGGACTTGTATCAATATTCGCAGGCACTCCCTTGAAGGGAAATTACAAATGTTTGCCTATTTGTAGGAAATCCCCCCCAAAAATGTATCAATATGTACAGTGATGTCTCCTGGGGCTATGTCAATACTTACAGGGATTCCATCTCAGGGCTGGTTTAGCACACTGGGCTAAATCGCTGGCTTTTAAAGCAGACCAAGGCAGGCCAGCAGCGCGGTTCAATTCCCGTACCAGCCTCCCCGAACAGGTGCCGGAATGTGGCGACTAGGGGCTTTTCACAGTAACTTCATTTGAAGCCTACTTGTGACAATAAGCGATTTTCATTTTTCATTTCATTTCATATGATTCTAATATATTAAATGTTATCAATGTCGTTATAATATATGATAGTGTATCAATATAAGGGTCGATTTCTCCTGAGGTTTTATCGAAATTTTCAGGAATCTGGCCTCTAGGATGTAGACCTTATCAGAGAAACTCCCCGGCAAGATTTTTTAATCAATATTTGCTGCAATTTCCTTGAGGTTTTGTTAATATGTGGAGGAATTTCCCCCTGGGATTATATATTAATATTTGCAGGACTTTCCCTTGTGATGGAGTAATGTTATACCCAAAGTTTCGAACTCATTCCAGGAGATGGCAATTTACTGAGCGAGTGATCTAGATGTCGAGGGTCATGTCCGAGAGACGTTAGTTCAAATCCCACCATGAGAGTTAAGGGAATTTAAATTCAATTACAAAGAAAAATGGGATTTGAAAGCTGGTCTGAGGGATAATGAGTTGTAATTTCTTTCAAATGTAAACCAATATAGATTACAAACTACCTGTTTTCCCCCATGTGCTTTAAAAAAAAAACCTTCCGATCGATCATTAATGACTCAAAGAGGCAAACCCACATGTTCTCACGCCCATAACCAAACCACCCTATCAAGGATCCCAAAGACAAACACACGATGATTGCTTGCTGTGCTTTGCACAAAGAAAGCCCCACACACTCCAGTTCCTGGGCTGGGGTTCGAACCAAGGCTCAGAGACAAGGACACCACCCGCTGCTCCGCAAGCCCTCCGAGCAGCTGAAGGAGGGGGGCAATGATCACGAAGAAGTGAAAAATAGTCAGAAGCCTGGTGTTTGAGGAGAGAAGGAGCCATGCTGAAGTTCAAAATTAGGTCAGACATTTGAATCAATCCACTTTGGAGAAAATGAAGAATATTGGGTAAGTGAGTTGCTGAGTTTGAATGAGCTGAAGGTTGTGAATGGGCAGCACAGTAGCACACTGGTTAGCACTGTTGCTTCACAGCGCCAGGGTCCCAGGTTCGATTCCCGGCTTGGGTACTGTCTGTGCGGCGTCTGCACGTCCTCCCCGTGTCTGCGTGGGATTCCTCCGGGTGCTCCGGTTTCCTCCCACAAATCCCGAAAGACGTGCTGTGAGGTGAATTGGACATTCTGAATTCTCCCTCTGCGTACCCGAACAGGCGCCGGAATGTGGTGACTAGGGGCTTTTCACTGTAACTTCATTGCAGTGTTAATGTAAGCCTACTTGTGACAATAAAGATTAGTATTATTATAGAAAGGAGATAGATTCCCTTTATTTCTTTACGTGTGGGGGTCGCTGGCCAGACCAGCATTTATTGTCCATCCGTAAGTGCCCTTGAGAAGGTGGTGGTGAGCTGCCTTCTTGAACTGCTGCAGTCCATGTGGTGCAGGTACACCCACTGTGCTGTTAGGGAGGGCAACAGCCTGGGTGAGAAAAGCCCTTCTAGAATTTTTATTTATTCATTAGAGGCTTTGTCTCCCGACTTTGCAGGACAAACTAAGTTATTCAGCAGCATAAAAATGTTACGCCTGACAGAACTGAGAAATGTTGCAACCTTTAAGTCCTCCAGTGTTTGACTGGCTATGAGGTAAAGTTGAAATTTCTCTCCATGTGAGTTCCAAGTCTCACAGTTTTCCTCAAATGCACCCCTGGTTCCCATATTTCCTGCCATTCCTGATCCCAGCTCCTAGGCTTCAACCAACCGTCCTCCCTTCCATTTATTTTTGATGTTTGGAATAACAGATCTCCTTTTCCGCTATACAAACTAGAATTTTTTCCTTTTTGCCTGACTGTGGTTTGGCTTTCCCCCGAGTAGTGACTCGTACAGATTCGAGAGACGTGCACCGACCCTCTGAAAGAGCACCGTACCTAGGCCCACTCCCCACCCTATTCCCGTAACCCAGTAACTCCACCTAACGTTTTGGACACAAAGGGTCAATTTAGCATGGCCAGTCCACCTAACCCGCACATCTTTGGACTGTGGAAGGAAACTGGAGCACCCGGAGGAAACCCACGCAGACACGGGGAGAAAGTGCAAACTCCGCACAGACAGTCAACTGAGGCCAGAATCGAACCCGGTTCCCTGTTGCTGAGAGGCAGCAGTGCTGACCACTGTGCCACCATGCCACCCCATGTTGACACAGAATCCATTTTTGTCCACGTTTAAACGTCCATCGTCATATGTTTAGTTGCAGCCATCTGAATAAATTTTGTTAACACTTTCACGAAGCTTGATGTTAACTTCTTCCATCTGGCAGGAGATGCAAAAGTCTGAGAACTTGCACGAACAAACTGAAAAACAGCTTCTTCCACACTGTCACCAGACACCAAAATGACCCTCTTATAGACTGACCTGATTGATACTACACTCCTGTATGCTTCACCTTATGCCGGTGTTTATGTAGTTACATTGTGTACCTTGTGTTGCCCTATTATGTATTTTCTTTTTATCTTTTCTTCCCATGTACTTAATGATCTGTTGAGCTGCTCGCAGAAAAATACTTTTCACTGTACCTCGGCACACGTGACCATAAACAAAATCCAATCCAATCCAATATCCTCAAAATTGCTCCGAGCCTGATAATTATATTCTCTTTGAGCATCAAAG
The DNA here is from genome assembly GCF_047496885.1 of Scyliorhinus torazame. Taxonomy (NCBI): domain Eukaryota; kingdom Metazoa; phylum Chordata; class Chondrichthyes; order Carcharhiniformes; family Scyliorhinidae; genus Scyliorhinus; species Scyliorhinus torazame. The sequence goes on along the minus strand of NC_092721.1, from coordinate 202,373,025 downwards.
TCATGGAAAAAGCACAGGCTGAGATTTTCTCCCTCCGTTGTGACGGGACCTGCTGCGCGAGGTTCGACAGCCTGGCCGATCCCAGGAGCGGACGGGACAGTAAGGTCCCACCCAGAATGAACTATAATTGTTTTATGACAAGAATCACAGAATAATACAGCATCAGAACGAGACCATTCAGCCCATTGTGGTAGTATCAGCCTTTTTAGAGAAGCCATTCGATTAACCCCACTCTCCTACATTTCCCGGAGAGCTCTCATTCCCTGTTGAAAGCTATTATTCAATGTGCAATGTATTCCGAATCGTAACGATTCAGAGTAAGAGTAAGATAGCTTATGAGAGTAAACTTGCTCAGAATATAAAAACAGATAGTAAAAGTTTCTACAAATATATAAAACAAAAAAGAGTGGCTAAGGTAAATATTGGTCCTTTGGAGGATGAGAGGGGAGATTTAATAATGGGGGATGAGGAAATGGCTGAGGAACTGAACAGGTCTTTTGGGTCGGTCTTCACAGTGGAAGACACAAATAACATGCCAGTGACTGATGGAAATGAGGCGATGACAGGTGAGGACCTTGAGAGGATTGTTATCGCTAAGGAGGTAGTGATGGGCAAGCTAATGGGGCTAAAGGTAGACAAGTCTCCTGGACCTGATGGAATGCATCCCAGAGTGCTAAAAGAGATGGCTAGGGAAATTGCAAATGCACTAGTGATAATTTACCAACATTCACTAGACTCTGGGGTGGTCCCGGAGGTTTGGAAATGAGCAAACGTGACACCACTGTTTAAAAAAGGAGGTAGGCAGAAAGCGGGTAATTATAGGCCAGTGAGCTTAACTTCGGTCGTAGGGAAGATGCTGGAATCTATCATCAACGAAGAAATAGCGAGGCATCTGGATGGAAATTGTCCCATTGGGCAGACGCAGCATGGGTTCATAAAGGGCAGGTCGTGCCTAACTAATTTAGTGGAATTTTGTGAGGACATTACCAGTGCGGTAGATAACGGGGAGCCAATGGATGTGGTATATCTGGATTTCCAGAAAGCCTTTGACAAGGTGCCACACAAAAGGTTGCTGCATAAGATAAAGATGCATGGCATTAAGGGGAATGTAGTAGTATGGATAGAGGATTAGTTAATTAACAGAAAGCAAAGAGTGGGGATTAATGGGTGTTTCTCTGGTTGGCATTCAGTAGCTAGTGATGTCCCTCAGGGATCAGTGTTGGGCACACAATTGTTCACAATTTACATAGATGATTTGGAGTTGGGGACCAAGGGCAATGTGTCCAAGTTTGCAGACGACACTGAGATGAGTGGTAAAGCAAAAAGTGCAGAGGATACTGGAAGTCTGCAGAGGGATTTGGATAGGCTAAGTGAATGGGCTAGGGTCTGGCAGATGGAATACAATGTTGACAAATGTGAGGTTATCCATTTTGGTAGGAACAACAGCAAAAGGGATTATTATTTAAATGATAAAATATTAAAACATGCTGCTGTGCAGAGAGACCTGGGTGTGCTCGTGCATGAGTCGCAAAACGTTGGTTTACAGGTGCAACAGGTGATTAAGAAGGCAAATGGAATTTTGTCCTTCATTGCTAGAGGGATGGAGTTTAAGGCTAGGGAGGTTCTGTTGCAATTGTATAAGGTGTTAGTGAGGCCACAACTGGAGTATTGTGTTCAGTTTTGGTCTCCTTACTTGAGAAAGATGTACTGGCACTGGAGGGTGTGCAGAGGAGGTTCACTAGGTTAATCCCAGAGCTGAAGGGGTTGGATTACGAGGAGAGGTTGAGTAGACTTGCACTGTACTCGTTGGAATTTAGAAGGATGAGGGGGGATCTTATAGAAACATATAAGATTATGAAGGGAATAGATAGGATAGATGCGGGCAGGCTGTTTTCACTGGCGGGTGAAAGCAGAACTAGGGGGCATAGCCTCAAAATAAGGGGAAGTAGATTTAGGACTGAGTTTAGGAGGAACTTCTTCACCCGAAGGGTTGTGAATCTATGGAATTCCTTGCCCAGTGAAGCAGTAGAGGCTCCTTCATTCAATGTTTTCATGATAAAGATAGATAGTTTTTTGAAGAATAAAGGGATTAAGGGTTATGGTGTTCGGGCCGGAAAGTGGAGCTGAGTCCACCAAAGATCAGCCATGATCTCATTGAATGGTGGAGCAGGCTCGAGGGGCCAGATGGCCTACTCCTGCTCCTAGTTCTTATGTTCTTTTTTTCCACAGGGAATAAAAATATGTTTCCTCGTGTGGCCGCTGGTACGTTTGCCAATCTGCGTGAGAAAATAGACAGGGATTTGTTGATGTAGGTCTACTCTGATTGGTACATCGCAGAGACATGGTAGGGGCAGCCCAGAATACTATACCAGTGACAGCATTCTATTCAGGAACCCCGGCGACAAAACCATACAGGTGGCAGGGCAGTTTGAGATAGACATTAAAAAGGCACACAGGGTTCTGAACTTTATAAATGAGGCATAGCATACAAAAGGAGCACTGGTGTCGTAGTGGTAATGTCAGCAGTTCACACTAATGCTCCGGGGACATGGTTTTAAATCCCGCCTCGGGGGCGGGTGAAATTTAAAGTTGAGCTCAGTAATGGTCGCCATGACGACTGCAATCAATTTTTGCAAAGGCTCATATGGTTCACTGATGTAACTTGAGGCGAAGGAATCCGCCGACTTATCTGGCCTGGCCTACAGTGGCTCCAGACCTGCAGTAACCTAGTTGGTATGGACGAGCAAGCCACGCAGTTCCAGGGCAATTAGGGATGGGCAACAATTGCTGGCCCACTGTTCCCAATGGCGGAAGGATCAAGAGCCGGAGGGCACAGATTTAAGGTGATTGGCAGATGAAGCAATGGCGCCATGAGGCCGCTGTATTCACACAGCGAGTGGTTAGATTCCGGAATGCACTGCCTGAGAGTTGGGGCTTTTGAAAGTTTTCCTCATTATGTATCAATATTTGGGAGGGTCCCCCTTGTGGTTGCCTCAATATCTGCACAGATTCCCATTTGTCATTCTTCAATATTGTCAGTGAGGTATTATCAATATTTGGAGTTGATTCTTCCCCAGAGAGTTCATTATTATTTGACTGGAGTCCCATTCATGAGTGTATTAATGTTTACAAGAGCCCTCGCTGCCCCTCAGGACTGCATTAATACTTGTAACGATTTACCCTCAGGAATGCATCAATATTTACCAGGAATCCCTCCATGGAGTATATTGATATTTACAAGGAATTCCGCTCGGGAGAGTATCAATGTTGTCGGGGAATCTCCTCCTCGGGAACATAGCTGTATTTACAAGGGTGTCCTCAGGAACACATTGGTTTGTGCAAGATGCTCCACACAGAATAGTTTGAAAACCGCTGTTGGTGTGCCTTGACCTGACCCATCATCAATCCCCTCAAATGAGTGAGTGCTTGTGTTTCAGCACGATCCTTGTCCTGTTTCTGAGCACTTGTAGGAAGGTGACACTGCAGAAATGACAGTGCCAAAGGGAAATTAAGTTATCATTGTAAAATGGACATACACTTCAAAGTAGTAGTGAGCAAACAGAGAGTGCAATTCACTGGGATTTGGGACCTTACACCACCCGCCTGTCCTTTGGACAATTAATTGCCACTTAAGGGCTCTTCCACCACTGCAGGTAAAACAAAACAACTGTCTTTATGTGGGTGGTGCATCGACTGCATCTGCTAGATCGGGGTCCACCGATCGGCGGGCCGGCCTCTCCCCCCCCGGGCCTCCTGTCTGGCGCGGCCGGCCCCTGAACTCCGAACCCATGTTGGGTCGGGGCCGGCGCCTGTAATAGGTCCCCCGCGCATGCGCAGGTTGGCGTGGCCCAACTTCCCGTGCGCGGGGTAGGCGCGGCGCCCATTTGGCGCCGCGTAAGGAGGCTGGAGCGGCGTGAACCGCTCCAGTGCTGTGCTGGCCCCCTGTGGGGGCCGGAATCCGCCGTGCCCGGGCCCTTGGTTACAGGGAAACGCGACAGCGTTCACGACGGCGCGAACACTTGGGCTCAATATTGGAGAACCTGGGAGAAAGTGCAAACTTCACACAGTCAGCCGAGGTCAGAATCGAACACACGTCCCTGGTGCAGCAGCTGTGCTAACCACTGTGCCATCTCTCCGCCTCTTCCCCACATACCTTTAACCCTTTTTTAAATCAGAAATGTATCAACCTCCTTCTTGAAACCATTTATAATCTAATAATATTTATTATTGTCACAAGTAGGCTTACATTAACACTGCAATGAAGTTACTGTGAAAATCCCCTAGTCGTCACACTCCGGCGCCTGTTCAGGTACACCGAGGGAGAATTCAGAATGTCCAATTCACCTAACAGCAAGTTTTGGGATTTGAGGGAGGAAACCGGAGCACCCGGAGGTAACCCACGCAGACACGGGGAGAACACGCAGGCAGTGACCCAAGCTGGGAATCGAACCTTGCTGCGAGCAACAGTGCTAACCACTGTGCTACCGTGCCGACCATTAGAACACAGAGATAGGGATGAGAAAAAAATAATTCTCTCCTCAGTTTTTTTCCTTAGAATTTCATTTTTTTACACTCTAAATCACCCAATCTTTTTTTCCAATTAAGGGGCAATTTAGCGTGGCCAATCCACCTCGGCTGCCCATCTTTGGGTTGTGGGGGCGAATCCCACGCAGACACGGGGAGAATGTGCAAACTCCACACGGACAGTGACCCGGGGCTGGGATCGAACCCGGGTCCTCAGTGCGCGAGGCAGCAGTGCTTACCACTGCGCGAGGGTGCCACCCACCTCACCTCATTTTAGCAGCTTTTAATATCCCGGTTTGGAATCTTGCATCGAGCCCCTTAAGAGGGAGGATTTTTATTTAACCCTCTAATTGTTCACGCTGCAAATTCATCTCTTTTGCCGAACCACAGTTGTTTTCCTCTGTCCTCGCGCTCCCTCAGAACTCACCCCCCGCCCCATCGCCTCCACCGACATCTCCTGGACTATGTCCAGCCAGAGTTGGCAACCCTAATTACCGCAACGCACCATCTCCCCGGCTATCAGGAAAGACTGTAAACCGTGAGGCTTTTATCCCAAGGCGGACAAGGCTGAAGTGCGAGCTTAAAGAGTTCTTGAAGGTAATGTATCCGCTGGTCATTAAAAAAAAAGCAAAACTTGCAATTTCCCCAGCACTTTTACAGCCACTTCTGGAAGTAACCGCAGTGGTAACATTGAAAAATGCAGCAGCCAATTTGCAAGCTCCTCGAACTGCAATGCGATAATGAGCAGAAAATTTGGTTTTCCTGCAACGTTGGTTAACATAGATTAACATAGAATTTACAGTGCAGAAGGAGGCCATTCGGCCCATCGAGACTGCACCAGCTCTTGGAAAGAGCACCCAAGGTCAACACCTCCACCCGATCCCCATAACCCAGTAACCCCACCCAACACTCAGGGCACTTTTGGACACTAAGGGCAATTTATCACGGCCAATCCACCTAACCTGCACATCTTTGGACTGTGGGAGGAAACCGGAGCACCCGGAGGAAACCCACGCACACACGGGGAGAACGTGCAGACTCCGCACAGGCAGTGACCCAAGGCGGGAATCGAACCTGGGACCCTGGAGCTGTGAAGCAACTGTGCTAACCACTGTGCTACCGTGCTGCCCGTTTGAGAGATAAGCACAAATGAAGAGGTAGCGGCGGCTTGCGTAGAGCATAAATATTAGCATGGACCGGGTGGGGCAATGGCCTGTGCCTTAGGTAAATTCCTCCCATCGTAACTCGACATCCTGCCTCCTTGTGGTGGAGGTGCCACATTCCATGACCATGATGTGACCCATATGGCCACAAATCCACCAACTGGTCAGGTCAGGTCAGGCCAGCTAGAGAGTGCAGCGAGCTCCCAGTCACAGCTGAATGCTCTTTGAAGATTGCTCAGTCCCAAAGCATTAGAACATCAAAGTCATCCTTGTAATCAATTGGAACCCTTGCCAGTCAGCGCCACCTGATGTGGGCCGAGCGTTGCCAAGACAACGGCAAATCAAAGGAGGGAGATCTGGGTGGGAGGTTCTTACCGCCCCCCCCCCCCCCCGTCCCCCACAGTGGATGCTCCATCGGTTTTCCTTTGTTCAAATTAGATTTTCGTCACAACAACAGAACCTCAGGGCAGCACGGTGGCGCAGTGGTTAGCACTGCTGCCTCACGGCGCCGAGGTCCCAGGTTCGATCCCGGCTCTGGGTCACTGTCCGTGTGGAGTTTGCACATTCTCCCCGTGTCTGCATGGGTTTCGCCCCCACAACCCAAAGATGTGCAGGGTAGGTGGATTGGCCACACTAAATTGCCCCTTAATTGGAAACGATGAATTGGGTACTCTAAAAAAAAAATTTAAAGAATAAAAGAACAATTAAAAACATTTGAATCACTTTGATTTGGCACCAATGATCTTGAAAGTGAGGCCAAATGTCAGGCGCTTTGATTACCATGGAAGCACCGAATGGTTATACACGGACTGTGTGCACAGGCTCCTGTGCTTTAACAACCCCAACTCCCCACCCCTTTCCCGAAATCCCTCCCAGCTGCCTGTGTTTGGATAATTGTCAGATTCCCTTGGAGAGAAAAACGGCCAGGGTCCTTTGATGCCCCGGTTCTCGATCAATTATCTGTTGTGACACATCCGCGTTTCTCCCTCAGCCTTGCCCAGGTTATGCTGCAACGAGAAGGGGCTGGTGGACCCTGCCCCCCCCCCCCCCCCCCCCCCCCCACGGGGAGTTGGTGGTGCAGTGGTGATGTCACTGGTCCCGGTAATTTCGAGAACCAGTCTCAGGGGCCGTGGGTTCGAACCTGCCACGGCAGCTGGTGGAATTTGAATTCAATTCATAAAACCCGGAATTGAAAGTTCGTCTCTGTAATGATTTTATTTATTGGTGTTTATGAGCAGCGCGGTAGCACAGTGGTTAGCACTGTTGCTTCACAGCGCCAGGTTCCCGGGTTCGATTCCCGCCTTGCGCCACTGTCTGTGCGGAGTCTGCACGTTCTCCACGTGTCTGCGTGGGTTTCCTCCGGGGGCTCCGCTTTCCTCCCACAATTCCTAAAAGACGTGCTGTTAGGTGAATTGGGCATTCTGAATTCCCCCTGAGTGTACCCGAACAGGCGCCGGAGCGTGGCGGCTTTTCCCAGTAACTTCATTGCGGTGTTAATGTAAGACTACTTGTGACATAGCACAGTGGGCTAAACAGCTGGCTTGTAATGCAGAACAAGGCAGCAGCGCGGGTTTAATTCCCGTACCGGCCTCCCCGAACAGGTGCTGGAATGCGGGGACTAGGGGCTTTTCACAGTAACCTCATTGAAGCTAGTTGTGACAATAAGCGATTGTTATTGTGAATAAAGATTATAACTATTAAACGTCCCTTTCGGGGAGAAAATATGCCGTCCTTAGCTGGTCTGGCCTTGACCACAGGGATAGACGTGTTCTTGATTAATAAGGAGATCAGGGGTTACGAGAAGGTAGGGGAATGGGGATGAGGAATATCAGCCATGATTGAATGGCAGAGCTGAATCAATGGGCCGAATGGCCTAATTCCGTTCCCATATCTTAAGGTCTTCTGGCCTACATGTGACTCCAGAGCCACAGAAACATGGCTGGCTCTTAACAGCCCTGTGTAATGGCTCTCGCAAGCCATTCTGTTCAAAGGCAATTAGGGATGGGCAACAAATGCTGGCCCAGCGACCCCCACATCCCACAAAAGGATAGAGGAATGTAAAAGAGCTGCGGCACTTGACCCGGTGAAGGTGGTGAGTGCCAGGGTTTTGGGCGCAGTGACGGTGAGACTCGGACCGATGGATGTCCAGGGTGTGATGGTGGGGTGCACGTGAATGGGAGGGGATTCTGGGAGTTAGGGGCTCCGTGTGCTGACAGAGGAACAGGGGGGGAGGCTGTGCAGTTGATGAGCTGCCACATGAGACGTGCGAGAAGCAGCCAATGAACGACTTGTAAAAATAAAAACAGAAAATGCTGGATAAACTCAGCACCTTCGGAGAGAGAAATAGAGCTGGGGTCCATGTGACACTTCTGCACCCCTGTGAGTGAAGGACTGTTCTGCTGTAATGTTCTGCTGTAATGTCCTGGGTTCATTTCTACACGTTTCCAGCACCACAGTATTTTGTTTTTATTTGAGTGATTTAACATTTTGTCAAGGTTCATTGTGAACTGCAGAGGCCCAATTTGAGAGTGTAGACATGAACATATAAATAGAGGCAGGAGTAGGCCATTCGGCCCATCAAACCTACTCCACCACTCCATACTATCAGGGCTGGTGTTGGGCAGCAAACTCCATTTTCACACCGACTCCCCATGTCCCTGAATTCCCGAACAGAATAAACATCTCTCTATTCCAGCCTGAAATATATTCAAAGATAGAGCATCTGGGGGAGAGAGTTCCAAAGGTGCTGTATCTGTCCTGGGAGTGTTTGATGGGGACAGTGTAGAGGGAGCTTTACTCTGTATCTAGCCCCGTGCTGTACCTGTTTTGGGAGTGTCTGACGGGGACAGTGTAGAGGGAGCTTTACTCTGGATCTAACCCCGTGCTGTACCTGCCCTGGGAGTGTCTGACGGGGACAGTGTAGAGGGAGCTTTACTCTGGATCTAACCCCGTGCTGTACCTGCCCTGGGAGTGTCTGACGGGGACAGTGTAGAGGGAGCTTTACTCTGGATCTAACCCCGTGCTGTACCTGTCCTGGGAGTGTTTGATGTGGACAGTGTTGAGCGAGTTTTACTCTGTATCTAACCCCGTGCTGTACCTGTCCTGGGAGTGTTTGATGTGGACAGTGTAGAGGGAGCTTTACTCTGTACCTAACCCCATGCTGTACCTGTCCTGGGATGTCTGACGGGGACAGTGTAGAGGGAGCTTTACTCTGTATCTAACCCCGTGCTGTACCTGTCTTGGGAGTGTTTGATGGGGACAGTGTAGAGGGAGCTTTACTCTGGATCTAACCCCGTACTGTACCTGTCCTGGGAGTGTTTGATGGGGACAGTGTAGGGGGAGCTTTACTCTGTATCTAACCCTGTGCTGTACCTGTCCTGGGATGTCTGACGGGGACAGTGTAGAGGGAGCTTTACTCTGTATCTAACCCATGCTGTACCTGTCTTAGGAGTGTTTGATGGGGACAGTGTAGAGGGAGCTTTACTCTGTATCTAACCCCGTGCTGTACCTGTCCTGGGAGTGTTTGATGTGGACAGTGTTGAGAGAGTTTTACTCTGTAGCTAACCCCGTGCTGTACCTGTCCTGGGAGTGTTTGATGGGGACAGTGTAGAGAGAGCTTTCCTCTGTATCTAACCCCGTGCTGTACCTGTCCTAGGAGTGTTTGATGTGGACAGTGTTGAGCGAGTTTTACTCTGTATCTAACCCCGTGCTGTACCTGTCCTGGGAGTGTTTGATGGGGACAGTGTAGGGGGAGCTTTACTCTGTATCTAACCCTGTGCTGTACCTGTCCTGGGAGTGTCTGACGGGGACAGTGTAGAGGGAGCTTTACTCTATATCTAACCCCGTGCTGTACCTGTCCTGGGAGTGTTTGATGGGGACAGTGTAGGGGGAGCTTTACTCTGTATCTAACCCTGTGTTGTACCTGTCCTGGGAGTGTTTGACGGGGACAGTGTAGGGGAGCTTTACTCTGTATCTAACCCTGTGCTGTACCTGTCCTGGGAGTGTTTGATGGGGACAGTGTAGAGGGAGCATTACTCTGTATCTAACCCCGTGCTGTACCTGTCCTGGGAGTGTTTGATGGTGACAGTGTAGAGGGAGCTTTACTCTGTATCTAACCCCGTGCTGTACCTGTCCTGGGAGTGTTTGATGGGGACAGTGTAGAGGGAGCTTTACTCTGTATCTAACCCCGTGCTGTACCTGTCCTGGGAGTGTTTGATGGGGACAGTGCAGAGGGAGCTTTATTCTGTATCTAACGCCGTGCTGTATCTGTCCTGGGAGTGTTTGATGGGGACAGTGTAGAGGGAGCTTTACTCTGTGTCTAACCCCGTGCTGTACCTGTCCTGGGAGTGTTTGATGGTGACACTGTAGAGGGAGCTTTACTCTGTATCTAACCCCGTGCTGTACCTATCCTGGGAGTGTATGATGGGGACAGTGTAGAGGGAGCTTTACTCTGTATCTAACCCCGTGCTGTACCTGTCCTGGGAGTGTTTGATGGGGACATTGTAGAGGGAGCTTTACTCTGTATCTAACCCCGTGCTGTACCTATCCTGGGAGTGTTTGATGGTGACACTGTAGAGGGAGCTTTACTCTGTATCTAACCCCGTGCTGTACGTATCCTGCGAGTGTATGATGGGGACAGTGTAGATGGAGCTTTACTCTGTATCTAACCCCGTGCTGTACCTGTCCTGGGAGTGTTTGATGGGGACAGTGTAGATGGAGCTTTACTCTGTATCTAACCCCGTGCTGTACCTGTCCTGGGAGTGTTTGATGGGGACATTGTAGAGGGAGCTTTACTCTGTATCTAACCCTGTGCTGTACCTGTCCTGGGGGTGTTTGATGGGGACAGTGAGAGGGAGTTTTACTCTGTATCTAACCCCGTGCTGTACCTGTCCTGGGAGTGTTTGATGTGGACAGTGTAGAGGGAGCTTTACTCTGGATCTAACCCCGTGCTGTACCTGCCCTGGGAGTGTCTGACGGGGACAGTGTAGAGGGAGCTTTACTCTGGATCTAACCCCGTGCTGTACCTGTCCTGGGAGTGTTTGATGTGGACAGTGTTGAGCGAGTTTTACTCTGTATCTAACCCCGTGCTGTACCTGTCCTGGGAGTGTTTGATGTGGACAGTGTAGAGGGAGCTTTACTCCGTACCTAACCCCATGCTGTACCTGTCCTGGGATGTCTGACGGGGACAGTGTAGAGGGAGCTTTACTCTGTATCTAACCCCGTGCTGTACCTGTCTTGGGAGTGTTTGATGGGGACAGTGTAGAGGGAGCTTTACTCTGGATCTAACCCCGTGCTGTACCTGTCCTGGGAGTGTTTGATGGGGACAGTGTAGGGGGAGATTTACTCTGTATCTAACCCTGTGCTGTACCTGTCCTGGGATGTCTGACGGGGACAGTGTAGAGGGAGCTTTACTCTGTATCTAACCCATGCTGTACCTGTCTTAGGAGTGTTTGATGGGGACAGTGTAGAGGGAGCTTTACTCTGTATCTAATCCCGTGCTGTACCTGTCCTGGGAGTGTTTGATGTGGACAGTTTTGAGAGAGTTTTACTCTGTAGCTAACCCCGTGCTGTACCTGTCCTGGGAGTGTTTGATGGGGACAGTGTAGAGAGAGCTTTCCTCTGTATCTAACCCCGTGCTGTACCTGTCCTAGGAGTGTTTGATGTGGACAGTGTTGAGCGAGTTTTACTCTGTATCTAACCCCGTGCTGTACCTGTCCTGGGAGTGTTTGATGGGGACAGTGTAGGGGGAGCTTTACTCTGTATCTAACCCTGTGCTGTACCTGTCCTGGGAGTGTCTGACGGGGACAGTGTAGAGGGAGCTTTACTCTATATCTAACCCCGTGCTGTACCTGTCCTGGGAGTGTTTGATGGGGACAGTGTAGGGGGAGCTTTACTCTGTATCTAACCCTGTGTTGTACCTGTCCTGGGAGTGTTTGACGGGGACAGTGTAGGGGAGCTTTACTCTGTATCTAACCCTGTGCTGTACCTGTCCTGGGAGTGTTTGATGGGGACAGTGTAGAGGGAGCATTACTCTGTATCTAACCCCGTGCTGTACCTGTCCTGGGAGTGTTTGATGGTGACAGTGTAGAGGGAGCTTTACTCTGTATCTAACCCCGTGCTGTACCTGTCCTGGGAGTGTTTGATGGGGACAGTGTAGAGGGAGCTTTACTCTGTATCTAACCCCGTGCTGTACCTGTCCTGGGAGTGTTTGATGGGGACAGTGCAGAGGGAGCTTTATTCTGTATCTAACGCCGTGCTGTATCTGTCCTGGGAGTGTTTGATGGGGACAGTGTAGAGGGAGCTTTACTCTGTGTCTAACCCCGTGCTGTACCTGTCCTGGGAGTGTTTGATGGTGACACTGTAGAGGGAGCTTTACTCTGTATCTAACCCCGTGCTGTACCTATCCTGGGAGTGTATGATGGGGACAGTGTAGAGGGAGCTTTACTCTGTATCTAACCCCGTGCTGTACCTGTCCTGGGAGTGTTTGATGGGGACAGTGTAGATGGAGCTTTACTCTGTATCTAACCCCGTGCTGTACCTGTCCTGGGAGTGTTTGATGGGGACATTGTAGAGGGAGCTTTACTCTGTATCTAACCCCGTGCTGTACCTATCCTGGGAGTGTTTGATGGTGACACTGTAGAGGGAGCTTTACTCTGTATCTAACCCCGTGCTGTACGTATCCTGCGAGTGTATGATGGGGACAGTGTAGATGGAGCTTTACTCTGTATCTAACCCCGTGCTGTACCTGTCCTGGGAGTGTTTGATGGGGACAGTGTAGATGGAGCTTTACTCTGTATCTAACCCCGTGCTGTACCTGTCCTGGGAGTGTTTGATGGGGACATTGTAGAGGGAGCTTTACTCTGTATCTAACCCTGTGCTGTACCTGTCCTGGGGGTGTTTGATGGGGACAGTGTAGAGGGAGCTTTACTCTGTATCTAACCCCGTGCTGTACCTGTCCTGGGAGTGTTTGATGGGGACAGTGTAGATGGAGCTTTACTCTGGATCTAACCCCGTGCTGTACCTGTCCTGGGAATGTTTGATGGGGACAGTGTAGAGGGAGCTTTACTCTGTATCTAACCCCGTGCTGTACCTGTCCTGGAAGTGTTTGATGGGGACAGTGCAGAGGGAGCTTTACTCAGTATCTAACACCTGCTATACCTGTCCTGGGAGTGTTTGAAGGGGACAGTGTAGAGGGGGATTCACTCTGTAATCTAACCCCGTGCTGTACCTGTCCTGGGAGTGTTTGATGGGGACAGTGTAGAGGGAGCTTTACTCTGTACCTAACCCCGTGCTGTACCTGTCCTGGGAGTGTTTGATGGGGACAGTGTAGAGGGAGCTTTATTCTATAACTAACCCTGTGCTGTACCTGGCCCGGGAGTGTTTGTTGCTTTACTGTTCTCAGTGTTTTGTCTTTCAGGTTGGCAATGGTAGGGGTCGACGTTGAGTGGGGGGGAGCGGTAGGGGTGGAGGTTGCGGGGGTGGGAGTAATATTAATCTGCAATGAAAATGAAGTGAAAAGGAAAGAGCAGCTGGGCCTCATAGTGATACAGCTGTATTTACTGCATTTCACACAGTGGATTGTGATTTGATGACACTCTCGTAACTGTCAGTGACGTTGAGGATGTTGCCAGCACTGCAATCTCATTGTAGTCCTCCTGATTCAACACCTCTTGATTGCAGTTGTCTGCCAGTTATCAGGAAGCAGTAATGTGCTCTGTGCGTAAGCAAGATCTAATGAAATATTCTAATACAGGCGGTTAATTGTGATGAACCTTTTATTGCCCTTTAATTGACATAGTTTCATTGGCTCTGTGTCTGAGTCAGAAGGCTGGAGCTGAAGGTTCTCTCTGTTGTGTACTGTCGGATGTGTCACCATCCAGATGTTGAATCTGATTGCCCCCTCTGCCTGGGATGGAAGTTTAATGTCCTACCGGAGGTCCCGTGATGCAGTGGGTAGTGCCCCTGCCTCTAAATTAGAAGTTCCGTGTTCAAGTTCCACTTCAGGACTTGGTGACCAAGGAAGATGTTCTCATAACATGGCCAAATGGGGGCGGGGGTCGGGGGTCAACCTGTGGTTCCTTCCAATGTACCCCAGTGGCAGGTGGAAAAGGCGGGATAGATTCCTGGAGATTCTCCAGGTTCCAGGAGATGTCTGGTCAGCCGGGTAATAGAAGGTTGGAGCCTCCACCGCCAGTATCCATAGCTCCGGAGTGCACGTTGGCACAGCAACCCGTCACCACCATGTGTGGCTCAAGGGAGGGAGGAGTGATTAACTGTCAATAAAGGAGGATGGGGCAAGACAAGGGGAGGGTGGTCGGAATTGAAACGATAGATAACTGAGGCTGGAGGACCATCAACTTGATGAAAGACACTCTTTGATCTGCCCGGAATACGTTGGTTGACCGTGAGTTGTCCTCGACCAAGTGCTGCAGGCTGGCACGTTCCAAAGCCCAGGAATATGTACTGAGGGACTCGCGAAAGCTTGGTTCAGCCGCCACAGAGGTGCAATGGGGGAAGGCCGCAACCATTGGGCACCAAGGGTTAGTAGCTGAGTAGAACCCCTGAGGTTGTACACCTGACATGGAAGGAATACTCCGAATTATCAAGAATATTGCAGTTGTGTTGAGGCACTTTAGGGTGTGATATGACGAGAACTTGAATTTTACTGCACTTTCCGTAAGGTTCAATTTGAAACGTTTTATCATTTTACTTTTACCAATGTTGTGAGTGAAGTATATTTTTTTGAGCGGGGTGGGGGAAGGAACAATAGATGGGTCCAGGTCAGGAGATGAAACAACAGCAGATTCTTCACAGCATCTGCCCTGTGACAAGCTTCAGTTTTGCAGTTGTGAAATTGCTGGACTCAGTGGTGAGTCTTCCAGGTTGTAAAATGTGTCATTGGCAGCTGTCGGCCAAGCTTCCCCTGAGCTCCATTAGAACATGGCAGGGTGTCGAGGAAGAGAAAAGTTTGGCCGGATTGAAGAAGTGCTGAATTGAGCTGAGAGGTGACAGGGAGCTCGGGGCCGTGACTGGTGGACTGAGCACAGGCTCAAACTGCTGTCAGTTTGCCTCATGCAAATACGATCACAGGCAGCAGAGAACATGGGGCACAAAGTTGAAATCAGTAAATCGCCGTTTCAACTCGGGTGGGGTGGGGGGGGGGGGGGGACACGCAGTGAGGAGGGAGGGGGTTAAAGGGCAGTTGTTGCAGATCCTCTGTTTGCCTGGATAGGAACGGGTGGGGTTTCAGGGATGATTGAGGAGAGGGCCGGGATATCACGGAGCGAATGCTCCCGTTACAATCCTGATAAAGGAGTGGAAGGAAATGGTTATCCAATCATTTGTAACGGCCTTGCTGCGTGCACATTGGCTGCTGCATTGCCTTCTTTACAACAATGACTGAAAGTACTGCATTAGTTATAAAGCGTTCATGGGAGTCCTGAGGTTGTGTCAGGTGCTACAGAAATGCAAGTCGCTCTTTCTTTGCTGGGAGCTCCAGCTGACACATTTGCAAGGCGACAGAAATCAGTTGATGTGCCTCAGACAAAGAGGCTTCAATGAAGGACGGTATCTAAATCATTCATCTCAAAGATAAGTGAGCGCGTTCTTTCAAACATCCCATAAATCTAAGCTAATATACGAAGCAGCATTTTCAACAGGATATTGCCTGGCTGACTATCACTAACTCATGACCATCATGCACACTCAACAAAACTTTTCCATTTACGAGTGCATTGCAATGAAGTAATTATTGTGCATTGACCTGCAGAGCTTCCTTTATAATCATTAATGACATAACATTAGAGTCACTATCAGTCCTAGTTTCCCATAGTCCACACTCCCCTATCACTGACTCTACCCCCCATTCACTCCCCTCCCACACCCCCATGTACACTCTCCCCTATCACTGACTCTACCCCCCATTCACTCCCCTCCCACACCCCCATGTACACTCTCCCCTATCACTGACTCTACCCCCCATTCACTCCCCTCCCACACCCCCATGTACACTCTCCCCTATCAATGACTCTACCCCCCATTCACTCCCCTCCCACACCCCCATGTACACTCTCCCCTATCACTGACTCTACCCCCCATTCACTCCCCTCCCACATCCCCATGTACACTCTCCCCTATCACTGACTCTACCCCCCATTCACTCCCCTCCCACATCCCCATGTACACTCTCCCCTATCACTGACTCTACCCCTCCATTCACTCCCCTCCCACACCTCCATGTACACTCTCCCCTATCACTGACTCTACCCCCCATTCACTCCCCTCCCACAACCCCATGTACACTCTCCCCCATCACTGACTCTACCCCCCATTCACTCCCCTCCCACATCCCCATGTACACTCTCCCCCCATCACTGATCCACCCATTTAGAAGGAGGCCATTCAGCCCATTGGGTCCATGCTGTCCCTCTGTAGGCCGATCCAGTCAGTCCCATTCCCCGCTCTATCCGCGTAACTCTGAAGGTTCCCTCTTATCTCCCTGAAGAACCCATCCAATTTCCTTTTGAAAGAATTCATCGTCTCCGCTGCAGCCCCCTCGTGGGAGCGAGTTCCAGCTCATTACCTCTCGCTGTGTAGAAACTTTCTCCCTCACTTTCCCCCCTGCATCTCTTGCACGAAACCTTATATCTGTGACTCCCCCGAGTCCTTATACCATGGGAACAGCTATTCCTCGTCCACCTTATCCAATCCTGTCATTATCTTGTAATCTCCCCTCAATCTTCTTCAGTCCAAGGAGAACAACCCCAGCTTCTCCAACCCAACCGTGGACCTAAAATCCCCTCGTCCCTGGACCCAGTCTGGTAAATCTCCTCCGCCCCCTCTCGAGGGCGCTCACATCCTTCCGAAAGTGTGGTTGCCAGAACAGGACACAATACTCCAGCTGTGTCCTAACCAGAGCTTTATAAATGTTCAACACCACTTCTCCGCTTTTGTCTTCTCTGGGCCAGATGCCCACTGCCAAGACCGGCAGCTGGAGTTGGGCGATTTCCTGACTCACCAGACTTGCCTTTGTTTCAAGGACCCTGCCAAACCTGTGCACAATGTTGGTCTCTTTATTTAAGAAAGGATAAAATTGAATGAGAAGCAGTTCTGAGAAGGCCCATAAGACACAGGAGCAGAATTAGGCCACTCGGCCCATGGAGTCTGCTCCTCCATTCGATCATGGCTGATATTTTTCTCATCCCCATTCTCCTGCCTTCACCCCACAACCCCTGATCCCCTTATTAATCAAGAGCCTACCTATCTCTGTCTTAAAGACACTCAGTGATTTGGCCTCCACAGCCTTCTGCGGCAAAGAGTTCCACAGATTCACCACCCTCTGGCTGAAGAAATTCCTCCTCATCTCTGTTTTAAAGGACCGTCCCTTTAGTCTGAGATTGTATCCTCTGGTTCTAGTTTTTCCGAAATGTAGGACAGATTGGGCTTGTACCGTTTGGAAATTAGAAGATTGAGAGATGACCTCAGTGAAACATCTAAGATCCTGAGGGGAATTGACAGGGTTGATGCTGAGAGGATGGTTTCCCTTGTGGGGGTATCTAGAGCTAGTGGACATTCCATAAAAATAAATTAAGATGGAGATGTGGAGTTTTTTTCTCTCAGAGGGTTGTTGGTTTGTGTAAGTCTTTTCCCTCTAGATCAGTGGGAGCAATCATTACATATTTTCAAGGCTGAGTTAAATAGATTATTGATTGACAAGAGAGTCAAAAGGTATTGAGGGTAGACAGGGATATAGCTCTTAACAATTGACAGAGCAGGCATGAATGTGGTGAATGGTCTCTGCCTGCTCCTAGGGTATACTAGTGGAAATGTACCGATATGAAAATCTTGATGCTGCTTGAGCAGATGTTTTTTTTTTCTATCCTACACCAGATGGCCTGTCAATCAAAGCAGCACAGTGCTTTTCTTAACTCTCATTGACAGCCTAAGCCTATTTCTTTCAAGTTTAAAGAGCAGGGGATTTAAAAAATCATGACACACAAACAAACCTTATTCGCCATTCAACGGCATTGATGATTATTCTATTCCACATCATGCGTTACACGTTAAGGACATGGGTGCAGGCAAAATGGGTTCTGTTTGAACTCAGCACAAAGTTCAAATGGCCCTGCTGACTTTGGGTTTCCTTCCTCTTTGATTCCTGCCTTGTCCCATGCCCCCTGCTGGCAAACATTGGAAATGTCAGAAATGGGGCTAGAATTCCATGTCTGGGTCCCTCCCGCCATTTCTAAAAGTCCACGCCGCCTTCCCAACTCCATGAAAATCTATCCCAATGTCTCTCCATTTGAAGTCTAAGATCTTGCATGCTTTGGTCGTTACTCTCTCAATCTTCAACGCTCGATGTACGCATTACCCCTGGGTCTCCCTGCTCCTGCACACTCTTTAGAACTGCCATTACTTTATAATTCCTCTCCCTATTTCTCTGCCAAATGACACCACCTCACGTGGGGGAGATGGCGGCACAGTAGCAATGTCTCGGGCATCATAGTCCAGAGGCCCACGTTCAATTTAGGCTCAAATCCCACCACGGCAGCTGGTGGAATTTAAATTAAATTAATAAAACCTGAAATTAGAAACTAGTCTGAGCCATGGAGACCATGAAATTATCATCGATTGTTGTAAAAACCCATCTGATTCATGAATGTCCTTTAGGGAAGGAAATCTGCCGTCCTTACCCGGTCTGGCCTACATGTGACTCCAGACCCACAGCAATGTGGTTGACTCTTAACTGACCCCTCAAGGGCAATTAGGGATGGGCAATAAATACTGACCCGCCAGAGGCACCCACATCCCAGCAAAGAATAAAATCCATTTGTCTTAAATTCAATCCACCGCTTCTATTCTGCCCACCTCTCTGCGGCCTGTTCGTCTGTGCTCAGGTGAAGGTGTTCTCAAATTTCCAAACAGAGTCTTTCCCACCTACGTAGGTCTCTGTTTATATAAGACCACAAGACATAGGGGCAGAATTAGGCCACTCGGCCCATCGAGTCTGCTCTGTCATTTAATCGTGGCTGATATTTTCTCTCTTCCCCCCACTCTCTTCCCTTTTCCCCAAATGTAATAATAATAATCTTGATGGTCACAAGTAGTCTTACATTAACACTGCAATGAAGATACTGTGAAAATCCCCAAGTCGCCACATTCCGGCGCCTGTTCGGGTACACAGAGGGAGAATTCAGAATGTCCAATTTACCCAACAGCACATCTTTCGGGACTTGTGGGAGGCGACCGGAACACCCGGAGGAATCCCACGCAGACACGGGGGAGAACGTGCTGACTCTGCACAGTGACCCCAAGCTGGGAATCGAACCTGGGACCCTGGAGCTGTGAAGTCACAGTGCCAACCACTGTGCTACCGTGCTGCCCTCTGCTGTGTGTGTAGCACAGTGAGTAGGGCTGTTGGCTGGGATGAGTGTGTGTGGGGAGTGTAATGTGTCTGTGCTGCTGCAGCTTGTCAGCCTCCCGAGTGTCAATCCCGGGCCCGGCGAATCCGGCACCGTTTCTCATTGGAATCGATTGTGTTCCACGTGGCGCCGGTGCCAGCCCCTCTTCAGTCGCTGAATCGGTCCAGGTGCAGCGCCAGTTTTTGTTGTCGTGGAAGTCTACGAATCCTGCCCCCGGCGTCAACACTTTGTCTCGGAAACGGAGAATTCCACCGAGGGTCATTTCTGTCAATATCCCCTCTTTGTCCCGGTGTCAGGTTGTGTTCAGTAACGTTCAATAACGTTCCCACAAAAGGCCTTTGGATCCTTTCCTGCGTCAAAGGTGATGCATAAATGCAAGACGTTGGTTGTTTCTCGGTACACTCACAGTTATTCCTTTCATCTCTCTTTCTTTTTGCAGAGTCTTTAAGAAGTCCAGCCCCAATGGAAAGGTAAGACCTTCTCATTTCACCCGTTCGCCAACAAGCGAACATCTCTCCCGTGTGGGTGGCACCCTGCGAGGGGGGGGGAAACGGGACTGGTTGAGATGGTTCAATGCCAGTGCCAGCTCAAGTGTGATGTGGTTGTACAGTTCCCAGAATTTCTGTGTTTCTCTTCCCAATTTTCTGAATTGCCAAAGGGTTGAAACGTCAGTCGCCGCAAATTTCTTTTTGTTTACACTTTCTCCTGCACTAAAAAGTCCTTTTCACAGAACGGTGTCTGAAAATCGCTTATTGTCACAAGTAGGCTTCAAACGAAGTTACTGTGAAAAGCCCCTAGTCACCACATTCCGGCACCTGTTCAGGGAGGCTGGTACGGGAATCGAACCGTGCTGCTGGCCTGCCTTGGTCTTTCAAAGCCAGCGACTTTGCCCTGTGCTAAACAGCCCCCTTGAGTGTCTGGAACGATACACTCCGCTTCAATGTGGCCTGTTCAGGTTTCCACACAAGTTTAACACAGGGAGTATTTTAGTGAAGGCAGTGAGCAGATATTAATTTTCATTTTTAATTCTCACTGACGAAGATTGGCTGAAGAGATTTTGGAATTATTCATTAATGTATTTCAACTGACTCAGTTTGAATGCACATTTATGTATTAACACTCGACTGAGGTGTATACTAATGACTGGGAGCTATTACAAAGAAGCACATACCTCTGAAAAAACAATTGTATGCCGATTCGGGAAACTATAGATTTGATCCAGGGAAGTGGGATGGAAATTTTCGGAGTTGGGAGGAGAAGGGGATTACGGGATTAAGGGGATTAAGACACTAAAAGATTTGTTTATTGGGGGTCAGTTTGCAGGCTTGAAGGAGCTGGGAGCAAAGTATGGGCTGGAGCAGGGGGAAATATTTAGATACATGCAGGTTCGCGATTTAGCCAGAAAGGAGATACAGAGCTTCCCGGTGGATCCGGCCTCCACATTGCTGGAGGAGGTGCTGACGACAGGGGGACTGGAGAAGGGGGTTGTATCGGCGGTTTACGGGGCTATTTTGGAAGAGGAAAAGGCACCACTGGAAGGGATCAAAGCAAAGTGGGAGGAAGAGTTGGAAGAGGATATGGAGGAGGGGGTCTGGTGTGAGGTGCTCCGGAGGGTGAACGCCTCCACCTCATGCGCGAGGTTGGGGCTGATACAGCTGAAGGTGGGAAACAGAGCTCACCTCACGAGGGCGAGGATGAGCCGATTCTTTGAAGGAGTAAAAGATGTGTGCGAGCGTTGCGGGGGGAGGGGGGGGGGGGGGGGGGGGGGGGGGGGGGTGGCGGTGGGGGGGGGGGGGGGGGGGGGGGGGGGCGCTAATCACGTTCATATGTTTTGGTCCTGTCCAAAGCTGGAGGATTACTGGAAGGAGGTTTTTGGGTAATCTCTAAAGTGGTGCACGTGAAACTGGGCCCGGGCCCCCGGGAGGCCATATTCGGGGTGTCGGACCAGCTGGGGTTGGAAACGGGTGCGGAGGCAGATGTTGTAGCCTTCGCCTCGTTGATCGCCCGAAGGCGGATCCTGATAGGTCGGAGAGCAACCTCTCCACCCTGTGCCCTGGCGTGGCGGGGGGGACCTGTTGGAATTCTGGACTCTTGAGAAAGTTAAGTTTTAACTGAGGGGAAGGATGGAGGGGTTCGACAATTCATGGGCATTATTCATTATGCACTTTCGAGAATTGGATAACATCGAACATCAGTTGAGGGGGGGGGGGGGCTGTGTGTGTTGATGGTGACTGTGGGTGATTCCTGATTCCTTTTTGTCATTTGTTTGTGTGAACATGCGGGCTAATGTTTGGGGTTTGGTGGGAGGATGGGATCGTTGTTATTGATATGGGGATTGGCATTATATTCGTTACTGATTATTGTTTATTATTGGGTGTAAACTTGGGAGAAAATGTGACAAAGCAGGAGAATAAAAATATTTTTAAAATACAAGAAACAATTGTGGTTCAGAACAACACGCCACCCTTTCCAAACGCCAACCAGGGCTGGGCAGTAACAGCCTCCACATCACCATGTGGCAGCGGGCCCTATTGTCTCGTCAGACAGTGGCTTGCGGTGCTCAGCTCTGTGTTAAGCATGGCCTGGTGTGACTCCGGAGCCCGACTCTGGCAAGACAGCCTCCATGCACATTTTACTGCCGAGGAAAACAGCGGGTTGAGTGGGTACAGGATTCATAATAATAATAATAATCATTCTTAGTGTCACAAGTAGGCTGGCTTACATTAACACTGCAATGAAGTTACTGTGAAAAGCCACATTCCGGCGCCTGTTCGGGTACACTGAGGGAAAATTCAGAATGTCCAATTCACCTAACAGCACGTCTTTCGGGACTTGTGGGAGGAAACCGGAGCACCCGGAGGAAACCCACGCAGTCACGGGGAGGACGTGCAGACTCTGCACAGGCAGTGACCCAAGACGGGAATCGAACCCGGGACCCTGGCGCTGTGAAGCAACAGTGCTAACCACTGTGCGACCGTGCCTGGCCCCAGTCCTCTCTGGACCCCCGTCTCGGCCAGTTGAGCTTTTAGTTTCTGCTCACCTCTCCCAATGCTATTCCAAACAATCTGCCTCGCCGGGGTCAGAGCCATCAGCGACCGTCGCCCAGGGTCAATGTCCGCCATCTTCATAAATGACGGTAAGAGGCCGGCATTGCCGAGTGAAGACATCTTGGAGTGGGGTAGAGGTGGAGGAGATTACAGACATCAGGAGGGATGAAGTGGTGGAGGAATTTGGAAGACAATAAGAATTTTAGAATCAAGGTGTTGCGAGACTGGGGGCAGTATAGGTCAGCAAGCAGGGGGGGCTGATGGGTGAACAGGTTTTGATGACAGTTAGGACATGGGCAGCAGGGATTTTGATGCGCTCGGGGTTAGGGAGGTAAAAACGTGGAGGCTGAGCTGGAAAACCAGTTTCTTCACCCCCCCCCCCCCCCTCATTCTGCGAGAATCTCACACCCGTGGGATTGTGTATCTGTGTTTCATTAACAGCATTCTTCAAGTGTGTTCTCACCCTCTTCCATGGAATGCGAAGACAATAATAGCATCGTCTGGAACAAAACACTGCTCAGAATGTGTTAATTGGGAACACGGTGCAAACGTTCTGACAATCCAAGTGACTAATCCCAGTTCAAACATAATTATTAACAAGCATTAACAAGTAGGACTTGCATTTATGTAGCATCTTTTCTTTTTAATAAACATTCTATTGAGGTATTTTTTGGCATTGTAACAGCAGCAATATAAACAATGTACATGAGAATATAAACAGAATGCAAATACCACCTCCCTCCCCAATAGGTTCTACCATTAATTAACCCCATAATCTACACTAACCTAACCACCCCACCCCCCACCGCTGACGATTAATTTCCGCGAAGAAGTCGACGAACGGTTGCCATCTCCGGGCGAACTCTAACAGTGACCCTCTCAAGGCGAACTTGATTTTCTCCAAACT